>NW_024470660.1:20000-140000 GCF_017639515.1 Carcharodon carcharias | reverse complement strand
ATTATCAATAACTGTTACACTGAAAAGGGTGACTTGTGTTTATTGAATGATCAGATCGTCCCGAAACACTTTACAGTCAATGAGATATATTTGAAGCAATGTCATGTTGTAATGTAGGAAAAATAGCACCAAACTGTGCACAGCAAGATCACACAAAAGGTGACAGTGATCTGATAATGGATTATTTCATTGAGGTTGGTTGATACGTATATAGAGATCAGATGTATAGGGTGGGTCACTAATGTCCATTTAGTGAGGAAAACCTGTCCATTTCAACAGGTCTGGGTGTGTATGTGACTCCAGTCTCAAACACCAACATGGTTAACTCTTACCTGCCCTCTGGACTGCTCTCCCAGTTTGAGACACACCAGTGGTTCAGGAGGAAGACCCCCCACCAACTTCTCAAGGGGAAACTAGGGATGGACAATAAATGTCAGCATTGCCCGAGAATGAGTATTTAAACTTTGAGTGAGTGTATTGCTTCTCGAGATACATCGGAGCATCATTCTAAACCTGTAGTGCAGTAATTAATGGCTGTTTTTACAGGTAGAGACTCCAGTAAATGGACAGTAGGATTGCTCACGGCTGGGATCATGTTGAGTGTTTTCCTGGCTGGAATCTTCATCTTCATCTGTGTGAGAAGGTAAATCTGAAGATTTAACTTGATTTTAATATAAACATTTGCTTCAATGTTCTTTCCTTAAGTCGGTGATTGTTTCCCTTGGGATCAGCACCAGGTCCCTCTCTGTAAGTGGTCCCTGTGTCCACTATGATCCGGAGAGAACCTTTCATTATCCTGTATCCAGGTAAACGATCACGAGACCCAGAGATTCCTCACTCTGCACGATTACTCCTGGATTGTATCAGGTCACCTTGTGATTCCACACAATCGGAGTGACCACACCCCGATGATCGGTTCATTCACCGGGAACGGCTTTGCAATGTTCCAGGGACTTGAATAAGTAACTGTACATTCCCACGTTGTATCTGCCTCTCTCTGATTTAGATTCACAGGGATGATATCAGAGCTGAGAGCTTATAACCATCACAAGGATTGAACAGTCGATTGGGCAGTGGGACTAATTGAACAGTTTTACAAAGGGCCAGCACAGGCACGATGGGCTGAGTGGCTTCGTCCTGAGCTGTGAGATTTTAAATTCTTACATCGAATGTGGCTGTCACTGGTGAGGCCGATATTAATTGCCCATCTCTAATTGCTCTTGAGAAGGTGGTGGTGAGCTGCATTCTTGACCCGCTGCAGTCCATGTGGTGTAGGTACACCCACAGTGCTGTTAGGGAGGGAGTTCCAGGATTTTGACCCAGCGACAGTGAAGGAACAGTGATATATTTCCAAGTCAGGATGGTGAGTGACTTGGAGGGGAACTTCCAGGTGGTGGTGTTCCCATGTGTCTGCTGCCCTTGTCCTTCTAGATGGTAGAGGCCGCGGGTTTGGAAGGTGCTGTTGAAGGAGCCTTGCTGAGTTGCTGCAGTGCATCTTGTAGATGGTACACACACTGCTGCCACTGTGTGTTCATGGGTGGAGGGAGTGAATGTTTAATGTGGTCGATGGGGTCTGCATCAATAGAGCTGCTTTGTCCTGGATGGTGTCGAGCTTCTTGATTCTGTGCTTTGTGCAGAATTGATTGAAAGAGACAGTCCAGTTGTTGGTGTAAGGTTACAGTGGGCTTTGTGTCTGTGCTGCACTGACTCTTTGCTATATGATAACCACAGTGTGATATTGTGTTAATGCAGGAGAAAGACAGCGCTGGAGGAGAGGGTTTCAGGGACCAGTGACATTGCATTGACCCCCAGTTCACTCTCTGTGAAGCACCAGGTACAGGAGCTGTTTACACTCACTCCAAAGCTTCAATCTCAGTGTGTAGACAACACATGTCCCAGATTCCCAGCCCAGTTACCCACTGATTTGTACCTGTGGAGTCAGCAATGGTTCAGTATTGTGCTGTCTCTCTGTTATGACACAGCAACTGGTAAAGGCTGTTGTTCAAAATCCCAGAGGGAAACTTTAAACAACTGTCATAACCTATATTTCCCAGTGGAATGTTTGAGATGCAGCTCTAAATTCAGGAATAAGACCACCAGTTCTCGAGATGGGTTTATATCAAACTACATGAGACATTTATTAATTTACACAAGTTAAACATATGCACATGACTACAAACTAGTATTATCATAACTTTTTAACAAATTCCCAAACTAATCTCCTCTAAGACAACCCATAGAATTTAAGCAGATTCCAGGCAAAGCATTTTCACCTCACAAATTCCAAATGAGGTTCCTTTCACTTTGGTTCCTTTGCAGACAGGTGTAGGCTTACAGCCTCTGCTCTGCACACACAAAACTGCTCAAGTTATACCCAGCACTTCTCTTTGAATGTAAATTCTCATTGTATCAGCAGGACCTTTCATAGCATCAATTTTATTAGTAATATAAACGTTGATTGGTTTAAATTTAACTCCCAGACATTGAATGCTCTATTTAAGAATGCAAGTTGCCTTTTTACCTCCCTATTTACATCTCAAAATTACCTTATATCAAAGCACCCAGACTGGCTGGCTTTAATCCAATTAAAACACACACAGACACATCCACAGACTAAACCTGTATTTTAACAAAAATAATTTCCAATAACATGATATTCATTAATCACATCATGACAGTCTCTCTCTCTATCCCTACCTCCCTTTCTCGCTCTCTCTCTCTCTCTCTCTCTCTCTCTCATCCTGTCGCTGATTACTAGGTTCATGTTAATGAGGTGACAGCGATAGGGAGGTTTGTAGGGGCTGGAGGAGGTTACAAAGAAAGGGAGGGTTGTAGGGGCTGGAGGAGTTTACAGAGATAGGGAGGGTTGTAGGGACTGGAGGAGGTTACAGAGATAGGGAGGGTTGTAGGGGCTGGAGGTGTTTACAGAGATAGGGAATGCTGTAGGGCCTGGAGGAATTTTAAAATTAATATGTTGCTAACCAGGAGCCAATGCTGGTCAGCGAGCACCAGAGATGATAGGTGTGTGGGACTCAGTGCGAGTTAAGGCACAGGCAGCAGAGGTTCGGATGACCTCAAGTTTACGGAGGGTAGTACGTGGGAGAACAGTCAGGGATTTGTGGGAATAGCCGCATCTGGGGGCAATGCTGGGTTGGATGAGGGTTTCAGCAGTAGATGAGATGAGATGAGACGGGGTCAGGGTGAAGCTGGGCAATAGTGTGGAGGTGGAAAAAGGGAGTGCAACACTGTTGGAGGGTCAGTAATGAGGGAGTGCTCCACTGTCAGAGGGTAAGTATTGAGGGAGTGCTGCACTGATGGAGGGTCAGTATAGAGGGAGTGCTGCACTGTCAGAGGGTCAGGGCTAAGGGAGTGCTGCACTGTTGGAGGGTCAGTATTGAGTGATTGCTGCACTGTCAGAGAGTCAGTGCTACGGGATTGCCGCACTGTTGGCGGTTCAGTACTGAGGGTGCACTGCTCTGTCGGAGGGTCAGTTCCGAGGGACTGCTGCACTGTCAGAGGGTCAGTGCTAAGGAAGTGCTGCACTGTTGGGGGGTCAGTACTGAGGGAGTGCTGCACTGTCAGAGGGTCAGTGCTAAGGAAGTGCTGCACTGTTGGAGGGTCAGTACTGAGGTAGTGCGAGACTGACAGAGGGTCAGTAATGAGGAAGTGTGAGACTGACAGAGGGTCACTATTGAGGATGTGCTGCACAGTCGGGAGGGTCAGTACTGAGGGAGTGCTGCACTGTTGGAGGGTCAGTACTGAGGGAGTGCTGCAATGTCGGAGGCTCAGTACTGAGGGAGTGCTGCAATGTCGGAGGGTCAGTACTGAGGTAGTGCGAGACTGACAGAGAGTCAGTAATGAGGGAGTGTGAGACTGACAGAGGGTCAGTAATGAGGGAGTGCGAGACTGACAGAGGGTCAGTAATGAGGGAGTTTGAGACTGACAGAGGGTCAGTAATGAGGGAGTGCTGCACAGTCGGGGGGGTCAGTACTGACGGAGTGCTGCACTGTCAGAGGGTCAGTACTGAGGGAGTGCTGCACTGCCATAGGTGGTTTCTTTCAGATGACATGAGAGAGAGGGTTAAACCCACTGAGACACGACTGACACTAACGAGGCTGCACAATAATTTAACCCTATCAGTGCCAGTAAATGATGTGAGGATATCTTCTGTTTCCATCTCTCTCTAGGGTAAACAGAACGTGCTGATTACTGAGCCCCGGAACACAACCAGAGACACAACTAGTGAGGAGGAGACCCCAGCTCCCCGGGGTCTCTCAGATGGTGCAGTGCGAGGCGATGCTGGACATTGGCACACCGACAATCCCGACGCTCTTCTCTACGCCAGTCCCCAAGTTTTGAGGGTGTCCAGTGGTGATGGGTCTGTCCACAGGGAAGAGGAGACGGAATACGCACAGATCAGGTTCGAGCATAACTGAATGAGAAATGGGGAGAGGGAGTGAGGAGGTGTGGGGGTGGGGGTAGGGATTGAGATTCCTGGGAACAGGAAACAACCCACTGGGGGAGAGGGGGAGAGAGGGAGGAAGGGATGGAATTGGGCTGCGGTTGGTGTGGTTTGGAATGAAATGCTTCTCCAGAGAGGACTGGATGCTGAGCCATTGGGACAGAGATTCACTGTCTCTCTCTGTCTCTCTCTCTCTCTCTCTCTCTCCCTCTCTCTCTCTCTCTCTCTCTCCCTCCCTCTCTCTCTCTTTCTTTCTGTGTCTGTCTCTCATTCTCTATCTCCAGCTCCTCCTTTAAGATGCCCGTTAATAACTGACTTTGTTGACTCAGCTGTTGGTCTTCTGTCCCTAATATCTCCTCATGTGCCTCAGAGTCAGGTGAAGATGTGACTAACAATCCCCGAATGAGCCTTGGGACATTTTGCTACATTGAAGGTGCTATATAAATGCAAGTTGTTGTAGTAAATTTTATCGCTTCGATTAAGAATGAACCACAAAGGCTCCTTCAACAGGGCGTGTGTGCAGGAGATCACAATAAATACAATGAGCTGTGAGATTTTTAAATCTTTCATCGAATGTGGCTGTGACTGGTGATGTCAGCATTAATGCCCATCCCTAATTGCCCCTTGAGAAGGGGGTGGTGAGCTGCCTTCTTGACCCGCTGCAGTCCATGTGGTGTAGGTACACCCACAGTGCTGTTAGGGAGGGAGTTCCAGGATTTTGACCCAGCGACAGTGAAGGAACAGTGATATATTTCCAAGTCAGGATGGTGAGTGACTTGGAGGGGAACTTCCAGGTGGTGGTGTTCCCATGTGTCTGCTGCCCTTGTCCTTCTAGATGGTAGAGGTCGCGGGTTTGGAAGGTGCTGTTGAAGGAGCCTTGCTGAGTTGCTGCAGTGCATCTTGTAGATGGTACACACACTGCTGCCACTGTGTGTTTGTGGTGAAGGGAGTGAATGTTTAATGTGGTCGATGGGATGTAGATCAATCGGGCTGCTTTGTCCTGGATGGTGTCAAGCTTCTTGATTCTGTGCTTTGTGCAGAAGTGATTTAAAGAAACAGTCCAGTCATTGGTGTAAGGTTACAGTGGGCTCTGTGTCTGTGCTGCACTGACTCTCTGCTATATGATAACCACAGTGTGATATTGTGTTATTGCAGGAGAAAGAAAGCGACGCAGGAGAGAGTTTCAGGGACCAGAGACATTGCATTGACCCCCAGTCCACTCTCTGTGAAGCACCAGGTACAGGAACTGTTTACGTTCACTCCAAAGGTTCAATCTCAGTGTGTAGACAACGCGTGTCCCAGATTCCCAGCCCAGTTACCCACTGATTTGTACCTGTGGAGTCAACAATGTTTCAGTATCGTGCTGTCTTTCTGTTATGACACAGCAACTGGTAAAGGCTGTTGTTTAAAATCCCAGAGGGAAACTTTAAACAACTGTCATAACCTATATTTCCCAGTGGAATGTTTGAGATGCAGCTCTAAATTCAGGAATAAGACCACCAGTTCTCGAGATGGGTTTATATCAAACTACATGAGACATTTATTAATTTACACAAGTTAAACATATGCACATGTCTACAAACTAGTATTATCATAACTTTTTAACAAATTCCCAAACTAATCTCCTCTAAGAGAACCCATAGACTTTAAGCAGATTCCAGGCAAAGCATTTTGACCTCACAAATTCCAAATGAGGTTCCTTTCACTTTGGTTCCTTTGCAGACAGATGTAGGCTTACAGCTGCTTTGATGTTACAAGCCTCTGCTCTGCACACACAAAACTGCTCAAGTTATACCCAGCGCCTCTCTTTGAATATAAATTCGCATTGTAGCATCAGGACCTTTGAACTCCACCTCTTCTAACAATAAATCCTTTGTCATAGTATCAATTTTATTAGTAAAATAAACATTGATTAGTTTACGAATTCACTCCCAGGCTTTGAATGCTCCATTTAAAAATGCAATTTGCATCTTTACCTCTTTGTTTACATCTCACAACTACTATACATCAAAGTACCTAGACTGGCCAGCTTTAATCCAATTAAAACACACACAGACACACCCACAGACTAAACCTCTGTTTAAAAAGACAATTTCCAATTACAATACATACAATAATAAATTCATAACCTTGCTCTCTCTTTCTCTCTCTATCTCTCTCTTTCTGATCATGTCTCTGATTACAAGATTCATGTTATTGAGCCTCACACCAGGCACCTGAGTGCAGAATCTAAGCCAGCACTCGCCAGAGACATTTCAGAGGGATTACGAGACTGAAAAGTGTCAGTACTGAGGGAGTGCTGCACTGTCGGAGGGTCAGTACTGAGGGAGTGCTGCATTGCCATAGGTGGTTACTTTTATATGATATCCGAGAAATTTAAACCCACTGAGACATAACTGACACTAACGAGGCTGCACAATAATTTAACCCTATCAGTGCCAGTAAATGATGTGAGGATGTCTTCTGTTTCCATTTCTCTGTAGGGTAAACAGAACGTGCAGATTACTGAGCCCCGAAACACAACCAGAGACACAACTAGAGACGGGGAGAACCCAGCTCCCCGGGATCTCTCTGAAGGTGCAGTTGGAGGCGATGCTGGACATGGGAACCCCGACAATCCTGACGACTTTCTCTACGCCAATCCCCAAGTCTTCAGGGTGCCCAGTGGTGATGGGACTGTCCACAGGGAAGAGGAGACAGAATACGCACAGATCAGATTCAAGCAAAACTGAGTGTGAAACGGGAAGAGGGGGTGAGGAGGTTTGTGGGTGGGGGCAGGGATTATGATTCCTTGGAACATGAGACAACCCACTGGGGGACAGGGGGAGAGAGGGAGGAAGGGACTGAATGGGTCTGTGGTTGGTGTGGTTTGGAATGAAATGTTTCCCCAGAGACAACTTGATGCTGAGTCATTGGGGACAGAGATTCAGTGTCTCTCTCTCTCTCTCACTGTCTCTCTATCTCTCTCTCCTTCTCTGTTTCTCTCTCTCTGTCTCTCTCCCTCTGCTTCTCTGTCTATCTCTCTCTCTCTCTCTGTCTCTCTATCTCTCTTTCCTTCTCTGTCTCTCTAACTCTCTCTGTCTCTCTCCCTCTGCTTCTCTGTCTATCTCTCTCTCTCTCCTCCTTTAACATGGTCCTTATTAACTGGCTTTGTTAACTCAGCTTTTGATCACCTTTCCCTAATAACTCATTATGTGTCTCAGAGATGGATTTATATGTGGTTAACAATCCCCTGAAGAGCTTTGGGACAGTTTGCTACATTAAGTGTGCTATATAAATGCAAGTTGTTGTAGTAACTTTAATTTGCCTCGATTCAGAATGGAAACACGGAGAATCCTTCGACAGGGCGTGTGTGCAACAGGCTCGCAATAAATGCATTGCACAGCAACAACTAAGCATGTCCTTTGATGCTGATGCATCCCAGTCCAGCTGTGTGGACACATCACAACCGAGGGACAGCCTGACTGCATGCAGCCAACATGGCCGAATAGTAATTAGCAGAAATGTGACGTCTCTCAACTTTGTTAACATTTCAGAAAGTGCTTTCTGAATTCTGCAACTTGTTTATTCTGTGATAGGTTACAAGAAGCTTTTGCATTTTCTATAATATTACATTTATTGTCACAAGGGATTGAAATGCCCAGACAACTCTGTACAGATATTTTTTTATTAAACATCTTACTCTGGGACATCCTTCCTGCTCCAATCTGTTAATTCATGTCTTTGCATTTCCCCAAAAAATTATGTAAATTCCTGTTGGACACAAAATTTCCCACGTAAACATGTCACACTGTACTTAGACTTTCTTACCACTGGTGGTGCTGTAAAAACACACCAATTTCCTTCTCAGAGATTGCAGTATATCTCCCAGTTATCCTTACGATGTTATTAAGATACAGGGAATGGGGACAATCTTCACAATGTGGTTATGATGTTGTTAAGACAGAGAGCTGGTGAAACCACTTCCCCCCCTCCATAGGCAGCATCAATTCTGGCTGTGAGACCCCCACACCCATCCCACGCCCCCTGTTCATTTCTCCATCCCTGCTCTAACTTAGCGCTTTTACACATGAAGGGCGGGGCCCACAGGAAAGTGTGGAAGGGCTGCCCATCGCAGCTGGAACAAGGATCCTGGTGGGTCTCCCAGGATAGAATGGTGGAGTGGGGGAGGGGGAGCAGTGGGGTCAATATCCACACCCTCCCGAACACCCCCATCACTGTCACTACCAAGAGGGAACATCAGTCATGAGACAGAGGCCAGAGTGAGACCAACTGAGACAAACTGAGACTGAAACCAGCATCAACCAGTGTCCCAGCAAATAAGGTCAGAGTAGGGGAAATGGGGAAAAGACAGAAAGGTTCTTAATCTGAATGCAAGCAAGAGAGAATCTAACCATCTCCCCTTGACATTCAATGGCAGCACCATCACTGAATCCCCGAATATCAACAGCCTGGGGGTTACCATTGACAAGAATCTGAACTGGGTCAGCCACATAAACATTGTGGCTATAAGAGCAGCTCAGAGGCTGGGAATCCTGCGGTGAGTAACTCACCTCCTGACTCCTCAAATCCTGTCCATCACCGACATAGCACAAGGCAGGAGTGTGAATGGAATACTCTCCACTTGCCCGGATGAGTGCAGCTCCAACAACACTCAAGAAGCTCGACACCACCCTGGACAAAGCAGCCCACATGATTGGCTCCCCCTCAACCACAGCAAACACTCACTCCCTCCATCGTCAATGCACAGTGGCAGCAGTGTGTCCCATCTACAATATGAACTTCAGCAACTCAGCAATGTTCCTTCAACAGCAGCTTCCAATCCCACAACCTCTGCCATCGAGAAGGACAAGGGCAGCAGACATAGGGGAACACCACCACCTGGAAGGTCCCCTCCAATCCACACATCATCCTGATTTTGAAATATATCGCCGTTCCTTCACTGCCACTTGGTCAAAATCTTGGACTTCCTTCTCTAACAGCATTGTGGGTGTACCTACACCACATGGACTGCAGAGGTTCAGGAAGGCAGCTCACCACCACCTACTCAAGGTAATTAGGGATGGGCCATAAATGCTGGTCTAGACAGTGATGCCCACTTCCCATGGAAGAATGAATATATAAAACATAAATTTGGAACAGAATGAATGAAGTCATAGCACAAATAGAGATTAATGGGTACGATAAGATGGACACTGAAGGGAGTTGGTTGCAAGGTGACCAAGGTTGGAAATTGAAAATTGAAGGATATTTGGACTTTTTGAAAGGATAGGAAAAATGAAAAGGAGGTGGGGTCGCTCTGTTAATAAAAGATGAGACCTGTAAAATAGTGAGAAATGATCTTGGCTCAGATGTCAAGATGCACATTCAGTTTGTTTGAATATAAGGAATTACAAGGGAAATAAATCACTGCTGGGTTGGTTTGTACTCCCCCCTGACAGTAGTTACACTGCAGGGACAGATTTTAAATCAATACATGCGGAGGTTTGTGTGAAAGGCACCACAATAATCATGGGAGTTTTCAATCGTCATATAGATTAGACAAATCAAATTAGCAAATGTAGCTTTCAGCGAGATTTCACAGATTGTATTCAGAACAGTATTTTTGAACAATCCAACATAGAACCAACCAGGGAAGAGGCTGTTTTAGTCCTGGCAATGTTTAATGAGACAAGAATAATTAACATTTCATTGCAAAGGACCCTCAAGGGAAGAGTAATCATACCGTGTTGAAATTTAATATTCAGTTTAGAAACTTGGGTCTTAAACCAGTGTCATAAACTTAACTAAAGGCAATTACCAAGGTTAAAAGCAGAGTCGGCCCAAGTAGAGTGGGACAGCAGGTTAAAGGGGGGGTGTGGTGGGTAGATGAGGAGTAACAGGCATCTAAAGAGATCTTTCAGAAATGCCAATGAAAAATTTTCCAGTAAGAAAGAAAGAATCTGTAAAAAGGATGGAGCATCGGCGGCTAACTCAGGAAGCTAAGGACGCTATCCAATTGTGAGATAAAGCCGGCAATGTTGGGATGCTTAGTGAAAGGCTAGAGATTGGGAAAATTTGAGAAACCAGAAAAGTGAGGGAAGAAATATAAGGAGGCAGAAATGATGATATGAGAGTAAACTAGCAAGAACCATAAACAATGACAGTGAGATGTTGTACATTAAGATAAGAGAGAAGCTACAGTAATAATGGGACACATAGAAAATCAGACTAGGGGATTAATAATGGGAAACAAGAAAATGACAGAGACTTTCAACAAGAATTTTGTGTCTGTCTTCACAGTAAAAATCTCTAAAACCATCCCAATAACAGGAGAAAGTCAACGTGCTACAAGGAGGGAGGAACATAAAACAATCACTATCACCAGAGAAAAAGTATTAAGAAAACTAATGAGACAAATGCTGACAAGTCCCATGGAGCAGATTGCCTGAATGTGAGGGTCTGAAAGGAAATGGCTGCAGAGACGGTGGATGCATTGGTTGTAATCTTCCAGAATTCCTTAGATTATGGGAAGGTCCCAGCGGATTGGAAAAACATAAATAAAACATCTCTGTTCAATAAAGGGGGGAGGCAGAAAGCAAGAAACTACAGGTCATTGTAATATCTATCATTGGGAGAATACCAGAATTCATTATGAAGGAGGGAGCAGCAGGACATTTAGAAAACCATAATTCAATCAGACAGAGTCAACATGAGTTTGTGAAAGGGATATCATGTTTGAAAAAATTTTTAGATTTCCTCTAGGATGTAACAAGTGGATTGGATAAAGGGGAACCTGTAGATGTGGTGTATTTGGGACTATGACACAGCCAATGGTAAAGGCTGAGTTGTTCAAATCCCAGAGGGAAAATTGAAACAACTGTCATAACCCAATTTTGCTGTTTGTAATTTCGAGATGAAGACTTTGAATTCAGTAGGAATAAGACCACCGAGGATTGTGGGTTTTTTATATAAAACTAAATAAACCATTTATTAATTTAACAACAAATTTAACACATACACATTGGCTACAAATAACTACTATAATAACTTTTTAACAAATCCCCCAATTAATCACCCCCACGTAAATCTCTACTAAGGCAACAATGAACCATTGACATATGGCACCACCCCCTGCCCACGCAAAAGATGCAACACCTGCCCCTTCACTTCCTCTCTCCTCACCGTCCAAGGACCCAAACACTCCTTTCAAATGAAGCAACATTTCACTTGCATTTCCCCCAACTTAGTCTACTGCATTCGTTGCTCCCAACGTGGTCTCCTCCACATTGGAGAGACCAAGCGTAAACTGGGCGACCGCTTTGCAGAACACCTGCGGTCTGTCCGCAAGAATGACCCAAACCTCCCTGTCGCTTCCCATTTTGACACTCCACCCTGCTCTCTTGCTCACATGTCTGTCCTTGGCTTGCTGCATTGTTCCAGTGAAGCCCAACGCAAACTGGAGGAACAACACCTCATCTTCCGACTAGGGACTTTACAGCCTTCCGGACTGAATATTGAATTCAACAACTTTAGGTCGTGAGCTCCCTCCCCCATCCCCACCCCTTTCTGTTTCCCCCTTTCTTTTTTTCCCAATAAATTATAAAGATTTTCCTTTTCCCACCTATTTCCATTATAAAAAAAAACCCACTAGAGCTATACCTTGAGTGCCCTACCATCCATTCTTAATTAGCACATTCGTTTAGATAATATCACCAACTTTAACTTTAACACCTATGTGTTCTATTGTACTATTGTCATTGACATCTTTTGATGACCTGCTTCTATCACTACATGTTTGTCCCTACAAACACACCACCCCCCTCCACCTCTCTCTCTCTCTATCTCTCTGCCCCCCACACACACACCTTAAACCAGCTTATATTTCAACACTTTCTTGGACTCGAACTCAAGTTCTGTCGAAGGGTCATGAGGACTCGAAACGTCAACTCTTTTCTTCTCCGCCGATGCTGCCAGACCTGCTGAGTTTTTCCAGGTAATACTGTTTTTTTTTGACATAATATAGACACCAGGCAAAGCACATTTGACATTACGAATTCCAAATGAGGTTCCTTTGCAAGTTGGTTGGAGGCTACAGGCTGGTTCGGTCTGAAATGCTCCTGCCTCACACACACAAACTCCTTCCTTTATATAGCAAACTCCTTCCTTTATATTCAACAATTGCAAATGAACACTTTACTGTTCTCCTCACAATTCACCCAATTAACATCTCAAAACTACTAAACATCAAAGCACACAGACCAGCTGGCTTTAATCCAATTAAGACACACCCAGACACACACCTATACATGGACCACCACTAGAATTCTATTTTAGATAATAATTTCCAAGCACATTTTACACACAAATATCTCTTCATGACATTGGATTTCCAAAAGGCATTCGATAAGGTGCCACATCAAAGGATACTGCACAGGGTGAAATTGGATGGTGTTGGGGGGGATATATTAATATGGATAGAGGACGGGCTAACTGACAGGAAACAGAGAGCCAGGATAAATGGGTGAATTTCAGCTTGGTAAACTGTAACTAGTGGAGAGCCACAGGGATCAGTGCTGAGGCCTCAACTATTCACAATCTACATTAGTGACTTGGATGCAGAGACTGACTGTACTGTAGGCAGATGTTCTGACTGTGTGGTGAAGATAGGTAGGAAATATATAAGCTGGGCAGGAAAGCAAGTTTTGAGGAGGACACAAAGAGACTGCAGAGGGAGATAAATAGTTTCAGTGAGGGGACAAAAAAATGAGTGGATGGAATATAAGGAATGTAAATGTCAGGGGGTCCAGCTGATCCTACTTGTTCTGTTCTTATATCCTTATACAGACACAGGGTTTACTGACAGTGCACAGCAAAGTGCTGTTCTCTCACTTTGTTCCAACTTCCTCATTTTGACTCACAGTGACACATCAGCCTTTTCTAATTAAATACACAGAGGGACCAGCACAGGAAGAGGTCATTCAGCCCAAGCAGAGCGTGTGGGCAGTTCCTCCCCAGGCGAGCAGTCGGACAGGTCCTGGGTAAGTAACGGAACGATTGGAATTCACGTCCACGACCAACACCGTCCTTTGTTGATGTTGTGACTTTATAAAGACAGATTCCAATGATTGATGCCTTTGAAAGATTGCTACTGATTATTGAGATCTGGGTGTGAGTCTCAAGTCTGTCATACAGAACAGCTTTCTAGCTCAAGGGACATGAGCTTGGGGACGTCCTGAGGTGTTGAAAGCGGCGATAGAAATGCAAGACCTTCATTGTTTTTCTTTCTGAAAGCCTTGTAACTCTCTGCAGAGCACCTATCATCCCACAGAGAATCAAGTTTGCCTGTGAAGATATTGTCTAAAAGCAGTTCTGATCTCTCGAGAGCATTCGGACAAGAGGTGAAGTCTCATTAATTCCTTTCTCTTTCAGAACTTCACAGTTAGAAGCTGAGGAAATATCTTGGAGTGGAAAATGATCGGGAAATCTTACTTCCTCCTGTCACTTCTCCAAGGTAACACCATCGTCAGCTCGGACAGATTTATGGTTAATAGTCTTTGTAAAAGATCATTCATATTGAGCTCTGATAGGGAACTGATTCACCAGTGAGCCAGTGTACAAACTCACACCAAGTCCCATTCACCCATCACCCCCGTGCTCACTGATATACACTGAATCCCTGTCTGACAGCAGAATTGGAGGAGACCAGAGGTCTTGGAGGGTTGTAGGGGCTGGAGGAGTTTACAGGGATAGGCAGGGTTGTAGCAGCGAGAGCAGAATCTTAAAATTCAGGTGCTGTCGGACGTTGGTCAGTGATCGATGGGGATTGATGGGTTGAGTAGAGAAGCACGGATAAAAACTGGGGGATGAAGACTATCCTAATGTGAGGTCTCCGATAGCAATGGCCTGAAATTTGTGTCCTTTGCTGCCTTTATTCAAAATTGCTGGTGAAGAAAACACAGCAGCTCCTAGAATAGAGAGGCTGTTCAGTGTCACACTTCCTGTCCATTCTCACCATGCTAGATACTTCATTAAGGGAACAAGATAACTGAAAGAGAGAAGAAAGGCAAAGCTGTCTGTGTGTAAAGGTGTCAAATATTCTGAGTTATCATGAGTGTCTCCGATCTGCTGCACAGTTTAAATTTCATGGAATCTGGGCACTTTGCAGCTCAGAGAGAGACCATTGGCTCACTGCCTGAAAGGGCGGTGGAAGCAGATTCAACAGGAACTTTCAGAAGGGGAACTGGATAAATGCTTGAAGGGAAATTTGCAGGGATGTGCAAAAGGTGCTGGAGAGGAATTGGGAAAGAGCCAGCACATGCACAATGGGTCAAATGAGCTCCTCCTGTGTTGTATCGTTGGACAATCTGACAATTTAAGACCCTTGTCAGCAAATCTTCAGAATCCTGCTGAATCACAGATGTTTCAGAAGGACAGGGAACACGAGGTTTCTGGTATCAACGCTTCATGTGGGGCCCAGTTCAGTTTGAACAAAAAAAATGACAACAGCATCTTTGAAAGTCATGAACCCACCACAGCGGCAACTCCGACACATGCAGACCTCAGGCTAGAGGCGCTTTGTTAGTATGTTTCACAGTGTCTGCTGGAGTAGGGTCAGTGCTGAGCTTGGGGACAAGTCAGTCTACAATGCTGCATCGGAGACAACAATACAACAATATGGGTTTTGGATCAGAAATAATCCCTTAGACAATGTGGATACAAAGAGATTCCTTTGGCAGTGAGAATCCAAAGAGATTCCTTATTCCATCGGTTTCTAATTGGGGTCCATGATTTTCCAAGCGGTCCTTGGCAGAATCAAATTATCGAGCAATAGTGTGTAAAATACCGGAGAGAACGAGAAAGGTGGGATAAATGGAAAACTGTTCACTCTGTTTACACTAATGGGAGTTAGTCTCAGTAATGGAGACCATGAAACTATCATCGATTGTCATACACACCCATCTGGTTCACTAATGGCCTTTAGGGAAGGAAATCTGCTGTCTATATCTGGTCTGGCCTACATGTGACTCCAGACTCATAGCAACGTTGTTCCTCTGAAATGTCCGAGCAAACCATCCAGTTCTCACCATGCTAGAATCTTCAATAAGGGAGTAAGATAACTGAAAGAGAGAAAGAAGCCAAAGCTGCCCATGTGGATAGATGTCAAATATCCTGAGTTATCATGATTGTCTCTACTCTGCTATAGAGTTTATGTCAAGGGACATTAGAGATGGGCAGCAAATGCTGGCCTTGGCAGCGACGCCCACACCCCATGAATGAATAATTTTTAAAAATCTTATTACTTGGAAGGTGCAAGTGCAGGTTGTTATGATCCTTGAGCAGACTCTCTCAGCACTGACCCTATTCCAGCAGAGACTGTGAAACACACTAACAAAGCACCTCTAGCCTGAGCTCTGCACGTGTCGGAGGTGCCGCTGTGTTGGGTTCATGACTTTCAAAGATGGTGTTGTTTATTTGTTCAAACTGACCTGGGCACCGCATGAAACGCTGATACCAGAAACCTCTTGTTCCCTGTCCTTCTGAAATATCCATGACTTCAGCAGGATTCTGAAGAGTTGCTGATGGAGGAACAGGCACCCAATTTTTTTTGGTAATTTACAGTTAGGAACCAATAATATTTTGTTTCAAGTAGATGAGGTTTGAGATTTAAGACACTTGCGAAGAGAATAAAGCTACAAGATTCCATGGCTTTTAAACAAACAAAAATAAACTTTACTGCACCAGCTCAGAAAGATAAAATAATTTACAATATCCACCTTATACCCTAACATGCTGGGTTAATATGAGCTCACGTGAATTAACAGGCAAACTGTGGTCTCATAGCCACACTACTCATTAAATTGTAAACACGACCAAGTTAGAGCCCATGGATTTCACAACAACCCACCCGGACATCAGTGAACACTGTTAGTCAACCAGTCTCAATGAAACTCTGTTTCTCGCATGAGGGATTCCAGTCTTCAACTTCAAAGATCTTGCCTTGGAATTCTCTCCAAAAGTCGCTTCAACTCGGATGGCCTCAGTGACGTTCCACATCACAGGGTTTTCATCTCTTCTCCTGAGGCTCCATTGCCCTGGATTCCCGACTATATACTCAAGCACCACTAGGTTTAGATGAAAGGTTTTGATTGTCTGGGTAGACAGAGAATGTTCCCTCTTGTGGGCAGGAGAATAACTAGAGGCCGAGTGATTGGTGATTTCTTAAACATTGAAGAGGGAATGAACACCAATCAGATTGAATCAGATTAGCCAATCAGCTGTGTTGAAGAGCAGACAGGAATGTTAGGCTAATTAGTGATTCATGACGGTGATAATGGGGGGAGTTCTGAGGGCTCCTAATCCATTGTCCTGTCTTGTAAATCAGCACTGAATGGATCTCAATTGGTGGGTCTTGTAGACACTGTGTTGGGTGGAAGACTGGCTTCACTAAGGGGAAGCGGTAGCCGAGTGGTATTGTCACTGGGCTAGTATTCCAGAGGCCCAGGGTGATGCTCTGGGGCCGTGGGTGTGAATCCCGTCACGGCAGATGAATGGGATTAAAAAGCCTGGTTCACTGATCTCCTATAGGGAAGGAAATCTGCCACCCTTACCCAGTCTGTCCTACATGTCACTCCAAACCCAAAGCAATGTGTTTGACTCTTAAATGCCTCTGATGGACATGGGATGGGTAATAAATCCCATGAAAGAATAATTTGAAAAAACTAAACAGAGTCCTGAGGACCATGAGCCAATGTAGAATGAACTTGTCCACTCCTGTGTCCAGGATTCTCTTCCATCATTGTGAAACCTTGGGGAGTTCCTTGTGTGTCCTGTAGATGGTCCACACTGCAGCCACTGTGCCCCAGTGATGGAGGGAGTGGATATCAAGTGTAGTGGATCTACAAAACATCCAGTGTTAAATATTGATATTTCTCTCCCCAGTTGGATTGTCACAAGTGTGGAAAGGTGACACTCCACGAGAGGTGACAGCGCAGAAAGGTTCGTGTGAACAGATTCCGTGTCATTACAGTTATCCATCACATTTGGAAAACCAACCGCGAAGTGGAGTCTGGTTTAATAATGAGGAACGAGGAACATCGTCTACAGCCTTTCACTCCAAGGATCACAGTCACGAGTTACCACGGTTCCACCATCGGACCCGGCTGTCTGGAGACCTGAAAGATGGCGACTGTTCCCTGATTATAAACAACATCACACGGGAAGATGCAGGACCTTATTTTTTCAGAATAGAATTTGACAGCAGGAATAGTTACAGCTACTATCCTGTAACCCAGCTTCACGTTTCTGGTAAGCGCTGTGTTATAATTACTCAACAATTCACATTCAACACTCAATGGGAAATAACACAAACTGTGACGTTTACATATTAACACAAAACACAGCTTATTATAACACACTGTCTGATTCTCAATAACATGGTGATAGCTTCCAGTTCAGTCCTAAAGCAACCTTTAACGCTGACTTTAATATCAATGATTAAATGTATTCCACTCCCATCGATCTCTCTAATCGTGTCTAACAGTCTATCAGGATCATTAAAACAACTCAGTTCTGATATCATCCTTGTAAAAGTGCTTTCTCTTGTGGGACTGTGGTTTCTATTTGAACTGAAGCTTCACGTTATATTTCTCTAAAAGGATCCATTCTCTGTCTGCTAGATTTCACAGATAAACCCATGATATTCCCTGCTGAAATTATTGCAGGAAAGCGTGTGGATGTAAGCTGCACCTTCAACACAACGTGCAATGGAACAGCAGCACCTGTCTTAACCTGGGACACTCCCACTGACGTACCTGGATCAGTCTCAAACACTGTAACTCAGCATGGTGTCACTCTGACCTATACTTCTGTTCTGACCCTGATCCCATCACTCAAACACCACAAACACACTCTCAGCTGCAGAGTGAGATATCCATCAGTTTCATCGGAGCGGACTCTCATACTAACTGTGCAAGGTAAGAATGGACACTCTTCCATTTACATTAGCTAGAAGGTCTACATAGTACACTGCAAGATCCCACAACTGCATTGTGTTTAACAACAAATCAATAGTCTTTAACTGATAAAAATTAACTTCAGACACTGCAGCAGTCCCTGAATCCTGACTCTCCAACACTGCAGCACTCCCTCAGTACTGACCCTATGTCAGTGCAGCACTCCCTCCGTACTGACCCTTCGACAGTGCAGCACCCCCTCAGTACTGAATCTTCGACAGTGCAGCACCCCCTCAGTTCTGACCCTCCGACAGTGCAGCACCCCCTCTGTACTGACCATCTGACAGTGCAGCACTCCCTCAGTACTGACCCACTGACAGTGCAGCACTCCCTCTGTACTGACCCTCCGACAGTGCAGCACTCCCTCAATACTGAACTGAAGTGTCTGCCTGGATTATGGGCTTTGTGGTGAAAGAACCTATATTGATATCAAACCTTTCACATTCTCAGTGTCTTTCAAAGTGCTTCACAGTCAGTGTAAGTTAATTGATGTTTATTTGTTTTTAGATGCACCACAGAATCTCTCAATTAATTCTCTTGATATGATTAATGCTTCATCGATCAATATAATTGAGAGGAATTCTGCAGTGATAATCTGCTCTGTCGACAGCTTTCCAGCTTCTAACCTGACGTGGCGACATCTTAGTGTCCCAATGAACAGAACAAGTTCCAACAATGAGCTGTGGATGGTGATTCCTCACGTTACATCCAGGGATACTGGAGACTATCAGTGTGTGGCAGAGAATGAACATGGAGCAGTGGAGGGGTTCATAACCATCACTGTGGAATGTAAGTGTACACAAACTACAGCATCTCTCACACACACACACACTCACACACACTCACACACACACTCACACACACACACACACACATACACACACATACACACACACACACTCACACACACACTCACACACACACACACACACACATACACACACATACACACACACACACTCACACACACACTCACACACACACACACACACACACATGCACAGACAGACACACATGCGCACCCACACAAATACACATGCGTGCGTGCGCACACAGAGATCCTTGTTGTGCAGAAACATACACACACACAAGCCAAAACACACATACACACACAAAAACATATGGGTTCCCTCTCCTCTCTCAGTGCTACACTGGAGTCTCGGTATCAGCTCCGATTCTGTGTTGAAGGAAGGTAAACTCCAGATCATCAAGACACTGAATTGGATGGAGCAACCTCCTGAACAGTGAATTGTATATTTACCCCTCAGTGCTCCATCGATCAAATAGAATTCATTGCCTTTGAAGCCTTTGGGGACATCCTGAGGATCTGAAAGGGAATTTCCTGCATTCTAGATGGGCACCTCCACTGGTGGGAGAATGTAACTGCAGTGTGACAGTTTACATAGGCAGTGCCCATTGTAAATGTGAAATAAGTTCTTATCCTGAGGGAAGGTACCTGGAAATGCATTCAGACATCAGATACAGAGACATGATACATGGAGTCTTGCTGTGCACTGTGCTTGCTCACATTAAAATCTTTATATGTTTTTAGATGCACCACAGAATCTCTCAATTACTTCTCTTGATATGATTAACGCTTCAACGATCAATATAATTGAGGGGAATTCTGCAGTGATAATCTGCTCTGTCAGGAGCTTCCCAGCTTCTAACCTGACGTGGCAACATCTTAATGTCCCAATGAACAGAACAAGTTCCAACAATGAGCTGTGGATGGTGATTCCTCACGTTACATCCAGGGACACTGGAGACTATCAATGTGTGGCAGAGAATGCACATGGAGCAGTGGAGGAGTTCATAACCATCACTGTGGAACGTGAGTTAATGCAAACTTCAACATCACTCACTCACACACACACACACACACACACACACACACACACACAAACACTTGTGTAGACACACGTGCACACAAACAAGCATTCATGTGCAATCCCACATGTGCATAGGTGTGTACACCTGCATGCTCACACACAGAAGAAAACATGCACAGAATCACACGTGAGCTTGCTCACACACACACAGACATGTGTGAGTTGTCTGTTCTCCCTGTGCTGCACTGGAGTGTTGATCCAGATTCTGTTCTAAAACACTGACGACATCAGCTGAACAAGACCCTGTATTGGACGAGCAGCCCCCTGCACAGAGAATTGTAGGTTTATCACTCAATACCCCATTATTCTAAAGCAATTCCTCCACTGTCAAATCCCCGTGAACATCCTGATGATGTGAAAGGCATTTTCTTTTCTTCTAGCCTGACAGTGTCTCCTCTGGTGGAAGACTGTAATTACAGCGTGACAGTTTACATATCCACATGCAGCAAGAGCTCAACAGTACTCAGCTTGTGCTGAGAAATGACAAGTAACCTTAACACCACACAAGCACCAGGCTGTGAACATCTCCAACAAGAATGAATCTAACCATCTCCCCTTGATATTCAATCACTTTACCATCGCTGAATCCCCCACGATCAACATCCTGGGGGATGTTGATCAAAAATCTAACTGGACCGGCCATAAATACTGTGGCTACAGGAGCAGGTCAGAGGCTGGGAATCCTCTGGAGGTGAAAAACTCACCACCACCTCCTCAAGGGCAATTAAGGATGGGTAATAAATGCTGGTCTAGATAGATACTACCACTTCCCATGAATGTACAAAAAGAAAAACGCTGGACGTGACCATTATAAATGTTGACATAGGAACTTAAAACAGGAAAGAACCCTTGAAATGCACATAGGCACCAAATAGAGAGAGATGAGGCATTGAGTCTTACTGTGCACTGTGTTTGCTCACAATGAAACCTTTATTTGTGTTTAGATGCACTAGGGAACCTATCAATTACTTCTCTTGATATGATTAACGCTTCATGGATCAATATAATTGAGGGGAATTCTACAGTGATAATCTGCTCTGTCGAGAGTTTCCCAGCTTCTAACCTGATGTGGCGAAATCTTAATGTCCCAATAAACAGAACAAGTTCCAACAATGAGCTGTGGTTGGTGATTCCTCACGTTACATCCAGGGACACTGGAGACTATCAGTGTGTGGCAGAGAATGAACATGGAGCAGTGGAGGGGTTCATAACCATCACTGTGGAACGTGAGTTACTGCAAACTTCAACATCACTCAGACACAGACACACACACACACACATACAGACACACACACACACAAACACACACAAAAACACACACACACGTGTGTAAGCATACACATGCATAATTATATACACACATTCATACACGTACAAACATATACACAGGAAAATACACACCAATCTCAAACACACACACATATTCATGCCCAAACATAGACACACACATGCACATTCACTCACTTATGGACAGACGTAGACACACAGACACGCGTGCTTGTGCACACACAGATACATGTGTGCATACACACACAAGCACACTCACCTGTGCAGAAACACAAACACACACACACACATAAACACATGCGGTCCCTGTCCTCTCTCAGTGCTGCACTGGAGTCTCGGTATCAGCTCCGATTCTATGTTGAAGGAAGGTAAACTCCAGATCAACAAGACCCTGAATTGGATGAGCAAACTCCTGAACAGAGAATTGTAGATTTACCCCTAAGTGCTCCATCGATCAAATACAATTCATTGCCTGTCCAGCCCTTTGCGAAATCCTGAGGATGTGAAAACAAGCTTCTTTCATTCTAGATGGATAACACCTCTACTGGTGGGAGAATGCAACTGCAGTGTGACAGTTTACATAGGCAGTGTCAATTATAAATGTGCCATAAGAACTTATCCTGAGGGAAGTTACCTGGAAATGCATTCAGACATCAGATACAGAGAGATGATGCATGGAGTCTTGCTGTGCACTATATTTGCTCACATTAAAATCTTTCTATGTTTTTAGATGCACCACAGGATCTCTCAATTACTTCACTTGGTATGATTAACGCTTCATCGATCAATATAATTGAGGGGAATTCTGCAGTGATCATCTGCTCTGTCAAGAGCTTCCCAGCTTCTAACCTGACGTGGCGACATCTTAATGTCCCAATGAACAGGACAAGTTCCAACAATGAGCTGTGGTTGATGATTCCTCATGTTACATCCAGGGACACTGGAGACTATCAGTGTGTGGTAGAGAATGAACATGGAGCAGTGGAGGGGTTCATAACCATCACTGTTGAACGTGAGTTACACAGACTTCAACATCTCTCTCTCACACACACACACACACACACTCACACACTCACACACTCATGTGTACGCACATACATGTACATTTACACAGTCATACACTTGCAAAAACCTACACAGAAACATACACACACTCAACTCACACACACACACTCATAGGTGCACACACATACTCATACACATGCACACACATTCACTCATGCACAGAAATATACACAAAGACACACGGACATTTGCGCAAACACACACACACATGCACACAAAGACACATGCATGCATACCCACATAAACTCACTCACATGTGCAGAAACACAAACACAAACATACACACACATGCGGTCCCTCTCCTCTCTCGGGGCTGCACTGGAGTCTTGGTATCAGCTCCGATTCTGTGTTGAAGGAAGGTAAACTCCAGATCAGCAAGACCCTGAACTGGATGAGCACCTTCCTTACCAGAGAAATGTAGACTTACCCTTCAGAGCTCCATCGATCAAATACAATTCATTGCCCGTAAATCCCCTGGCAAAATCCTGAGGATGTGAAAGTAATGTCCTTTCATTCTAGGTGGACAGCGCCTCTACTGGTGGGAGAATATAACTGCAGTGTGACAGTTTACATAGGAAGTGCCCATTATAAATATGACAGTAATTTTTCATGAGGGAAGGTACCTGGAAAAGCATTCCAACATTAGATACATAGAGATGATGCATGGAGTCTTGCTGTGCACTATGCTTGCTCACATTAAAATCTTTATTTATTTTTAGACGCACCACGGAATCTCTCAATTAATTCTCTTGATATGATTAACGCTTCATCGATCAATATAATTGAGGAGAATTCTGCAGTGATAATCTGCTCTGTCGAGAGCTTCCCAGCTTCTAACCTGACGTGGCGACATCTTAATGTCCCAATGAACAGAACAAGTTCCAACAATGAGCTGTGGTTGGTGATTCCTCACGTTACATCCAGGGACACTGGAGACTATCAGTGTGTGGCAGAGAATGAACATCGAGCAGTGGAGGGATTCATAACCATCACGGTGGAACGTGAGTTACTGCAAACTTCAACATCACTCACACACACACACACACACACACACACACACTCACACAAGCACACACACACACACACACAGACAGACTCCTGTAGGCACACACATGCATAATTATACACACACAGTCATACACATACACACACATACACAGGAAAATACACACCCATCTCAAACACACACACACATTCATGCCCACACATCGACACACACATGCACATACTCTCACTCATGGACAGACGTAGACACACAGACACACGCGCAAATGCGTACACAGACACATGTGTGCATACACACACAAACATACTCACTTGTGCAGAAACACAAACACACACATAAACACGCGTGAGTTCCCTCTCCTCTCTCAGGGCTGCACTGGAGTCTCAGTATGAGTTCCGATTCTGTGTTGAAGGAAGGTAACCTCCAGATCAACAAGACCCTGAATTGGATGAGCAACATCCTGAACAGAGAATTGTAGATTTACGCCTCAGTGCTCCATCGATCAAATAGAAATCATTGCCTGTCAAGCCCTTTGCGAAATCCTGAGGATGTGAAACCAAGTTTCTTTCATTCTAGATGGACAACACCTCTACTGGTGGGAGAAAGCAATTGCAGTGTGACAGTTTACATAGGCAGTGTCAATTATAAATGTGCCATAAGACCTTATCCTGAGGGAAGTTACCTGGAAATACATTCAGACATCAGATACAGAGAGATGATGCACGGAGTCTTGTGCACTATGTTGCTCACGTTAAAATCTTTCTATATATTTAGATGCACCACGGAATCTCTCAATTAATTCTCTTGATATGATTAACGCTTCATCGATCAATATAATTGAGGGGAATTCTACAGTGATAATCTGCTCTATCGAGAGCTTCCCAGCTTCTAACCTGACGTGGCGACATCTTAATGTCCCAATGAACAGAACAAGTTCCAACAATGAGCTGTGGTTGGTGATTCCTCACGTTACATCCAGGGACACTGGAGACTATCAGTGTGTGGCAGAAAATGAACATCGAGCAGTGGAGGGATTCATAACCATCACTGTGGAATGTGAGATAATGCAAACGTCAACATCACACATACACACACACACACACACACACACACTCACACACACACACAGACACACACTCATATGTAGACACATACATGCACATTTATACACACAGTCATACACATGCAAAAACATACACAGAAACACACATACACTCAACTCACACATACACTCACACATGCACACATATAGACTTACACATGCACTCACATTCACTCATGCACGGACGTATACACAAAGGCACACAAACATATGCAAAACACATACACACACGCACACACAGACACATGCGTGCATACACACACAAGCACACTCACATGTGCAGAAACGCAAACACACATACATACACATGCATGAGTACCCTGGCCTCTCTCAGTGCTGCACTCAAGTCTCGGTATCAGCTCCGATTCTGTGTTGAAGGAAGGTAAACTCCAGATCAATAAGACCCTGAATTGGATGAGCAACCTCCTGAACAGAGAATTGTAGATTTACCCCTCAGAGCTCCATCGATCAAGTACAATTCATTGCCCGTAAATCACTTGGCGAAATCCTGAGGATGTGAAAGCAAGATTTTTTCATTCTAGATGGACAACACCTCTACTGGTGGGAGAATGCAACTGCAGTGTGACAGTTTACATAGGCAGTGTCCATTATAAAAGTGGCATAAGACCGTATTTTGTGGGAAGTTACCTGAAAATGCATTCAGACATCAGAAACAGAGAGATGATGCTTGGAGTCTTGCTGTGCACTATGTTTGCTCACGTTAAAATCTTTATATGTTTTTAGATGCACCACGGAATCTCTCAATCAATTCTCTTGATATGATTAACGGTTCATCGATCAATATAATTGAGGGGAATTCTGCAGTGATAATCTGCTCTGTCGAGAGCTTCCCAGCTTCTAACCTGACGTGGCAACATCTTAATGTCCCAATGAACAGAACAAGTTCCAACAATGAGCTGTGGTTGGTGATTCCTCACGTTACATCCAGGGACACTGGAGACTATCAGTGTGTGGCAGAGAATGAACATGGAGCAGTCGAGGGGTTCATAACCATCACTGTGGAATGTGAGTGTGGAGATACATTTGTTTGTTTGTTGTCTCCGTGGTCTCTGTGGAGCCATTGGGATCGTGTTGTTTTTAATCCAGTTTTCTTCAATCCTCGCTCAGTCCACGTTATCCACACATCCAATCTTTCCTCTCCCTTTCTGGTTTTGCTCTCAGTTTCTCCTTCAATGGTTGTCAGGACAAGGCTGTCAGGTCTTCGTTTCCAATCTCCGTACTTGACGACCTTTCTCTCTCTAACTGTCCTGAACAACCCTTTTAATCGCGGAACTTTTCATTCTTTAATTGATAAATATTATATAAATATGTTGCATGGATTACTTTGAAATGCAACACTTGTATTCATAAATTGCTTAGAAATTACTAAACATTCAACAGCCAATGAAGCATTATCGAAGTGAGCTCACTGTTGTAATGTAGGAAACACAGGTACTGATTTGTGCACAGCAAGATCCCGCAAACCACCGTGTGTTAATGACCTGATAGCCGATTATTTCAGTGAGGTTGGTTGTTACATGTGTAGAGACTACATACACTTTAGGGAGGGAAGCACGTCTCGGTGTGGATGTGACTCCAGTCTCAGACACCAAGATGGTTAACTCTTACCTGCCCTCTGAACTGGTCTCCCAGTTTGGGTCAAACCAGTGGTTCAGGAGGAAGACACGCCACCACCATCTCAAGGGGAAACTAGGGATGGAAAATAAATGTCAGCATTGCCCGAGAATGAGTATTTAAACACTGAGTGAGTGTATCGTTTCTCGAGATACATCGGAGCATCATTCTAAAACTGTAGTGCAGGAATTAATGGCTGTTTTTACAGGTAGAGACTCCAGTAAATGGACAGTAGGATTGCTCACGGCTGGGATCATGCTGAGTGTTTTCCTGACTGGGATCTTCATCTTCATCTGTGTGAGAAAGTAAGTGTGATGATTTAACTTGATTTTAACATAAACATTTGCTTCAATGTTCTTTCCATAAGTCGGTGATTGTTTCCCTTGGGATCAGCACCAGGTCCCTCTCCGTAAGTGATCCCTGTGTCCACTATGATCCGGAGAGAACCTTTCATTGTCCTGTATCCAGGTAAACGATCACGAGACCCAGAGATTCCTCACTCTGCACGATTACTCCTGGATAAACATTTGCTTCAATGTTCTTTCCTGAAGTCGGTGATTGTTTCCCTTGTGTTAAGTGCCAGACACCTCTCCGTAACTGGTCTCTTTGTCCCTTATGATCCAGAGAGTGTTTTTCATTGCCCGTTATCCAGATGAATAATAATCAGTTGCTGTGATCGGGAAGGTGCTGCCTGAAAGGACGGTGGAAGCAGATTCAATAGAAACTTTCAAAAGAGTAAATGGATAAATATTTGAAGGGGGAACATTTGAAGGGCTATGGGTGGAAGAGCAGGGGTGGAGGGGGGTCAAAGATATGGCGTGTTATTATAATGATATTATACTTTAGGCTTATTTATTGTACAAGACACAAAGCACCAATCGCTCACAGGGATTGGGTGAGAATGTTGTCGGTTTGTTTATCAAGTCTCGGCACGAGAACAGTTATACATACGGATAAAGCTTGGAGGCATCAGAGCTGTGAGTGTGTGTTCCGCTCAAAGCAAAAGTCAAACTGAGATTGGATCACATCACAGACTTCCATTATAGTGATGTCACGCTGATATCCCTTATTGCAACTAGAGACAATCCAGTTGTTGGTGTAAGGTTACAGTGGGCTCTGTGTCTGTGCTGCACTGACTCTCTGCTATATGATAACCACAGTGTGATATTGTGTTATTGCAGGAGAAAGACAGCGATGGAGGAGAGAGTTTCAGGGACCAGAGACATTGCATTGACCCCCAGTCCACTCTCTGTGAAGCACCAGGTACAGGAGCTGTTTACACTCACTCCAAAGCTTCAACCTCAGTGTGTAGACAACACATGTCCCAGATTCCCTGCCCAGTTACCCACAGATATCTCCCTGTGGAGTCAGCAATGGCTCAGTAGGTAGCACTGTCTCTCACTCCCTCCCCCTCTCTCCCTCCATCACTCGCTCTTTGACCAGAAACCTGAACACAATAATGACAAGGCACCTGATGTCACTACTGAGGGAGTGCTGCACTGTCATAGGGTCTGTGATGAGGGAGTGCTGTACAGTCAGAAGGTCAGTACTGAGGGAGTGCTGCACTGTCAGAGGGTCTGTGCTGAGTAAGTGCGGCACTGTTGGAGGGTCAGTACTGAGGGAGTGCTGCGCTGTCAGAGGGTCGGTACTGAGGGAGTGCTGCATTTTGGAGTGTCAGTACTGAGGGAGTACTGCACTATCGGAGGGTCAGTACTGAGGGAGTGTTGCACTGTCAGAGGGTCAGTACTGAGTGAGTGCTGGACTGTGAGAGGGTCAGTACTGAGGGAGTGATGCACTGTCAGAGGGTCAGTACTGAGGGAGTGCTGCACTGTCGGAGGGTCAGTACTGAGGGAGTGTTGCACTGTCAGAGGGTCAGTACTGAGGGCGTGCTGCACTGTCAGAGGGTCAGTACTGAGGGAGTGCTGCACTGTCGAAGAGTCCATTTTCAAGGGGTGCTGCCCTCTTGAAGGGCCAGTTCCCAGGGAGTGCTGCACTGTCAGGAGTCAGCACTGAGAGAACGTTGCAGTGTTCGAGGTGCCTCTTTCAGAATAGTTGTATAATGCTGACCATGTTTACCCTCTTATCTGGTCCCATGGCCACATTTCCAACACTGTAGCAGTGTCGCCCTTCAATAAAATTCCTTCATTGGCGTGAGGTTCTTTGTGTGTCTGTGTTTGTGAATAATGGGGCACAAATCTCATGACTGGGATGGTAACATAGGACTTCAAGACTCAGGTCTGCGATAGCGAGAGAGATTAAATGATAAATAGAGAGAGAAATCAAGAGAGAGAGAGAGAAAGAGAGAGAGAAAGAGTGAAAAAAAGGGTTAAACCCATTGAGACACGACTGACACTAATGACGCTGCACAATAATTTAACCCTATCAGTGCCAGTAAATGATGTGAGGATGTCTTCTGTTTCCACTTCTCTGTAGGGTAAACAGAACGTGCTGATTACTGAGCCCCGGGACACAACCAGAGACACAGCTAGAGAGAGGGAGTCCCCAGCTCCCCGGGATCTCTCTGAAGGTCCAGTGGGAGGTGATGCTGGACATGGGAACCCCGACAAACCCGATGACCTTCTCTACGCCAACATCAACTTTTCAAAGCTGCCCAGCGGTGAAAGGACTGTGCACAGGAGTGAGGACACGGAATACGCACAGATCAGGTTCCAGAAAAGCTGAGTGTGAAACAGGGACTGAGGCTGTGGGGTGTGTGCAGCCAACATGGCCAAATAGTAATGAACAGAAATATGATGTTGCTCAACTTTTTTTTATTGGTTCTGAGTGAACTTTCTGAATGCTGCACCTTTTTCCATGCTGTAAAAGATCGTGAGAAGCTTATGAATTATGTATAATTTTACATCTGTTAATACAAGGTGAGGTGAGAGTGACTGCCTTTGACATCAAGGCTGCATTTGACCGAGTGTGGCATCTAGGATCCCAAGCAAAACTGGAGTCAATGGGAATCAGGGGTGGGACAAAAGTATAATAATTTACATAATATTTTCCTGGTTTGTTGTAAACTAGGTTTATGGGAGTGAGTGTAGATGGTCTGTCTGTGTGGCTTAATTATATCTGGAGTCAGGTAGACTGCAAGCTTGAGATTATCAGAAGAAGCTAGATGTAGAAATGTACTTGAAATGATAATGAGAACACATGGAGATTGTGTTAACGTGTAAGGTGTGAAGGGGTTGTTTAGATTTCAAAGGGATGTTGGTCTGTTTAGGACAAGCCCAATAAGCAAAGCTAAGGAGTTTTTTTTTTAAATTTTACCCGAACGTCATTGACAATATTGGCAACATGAAAGTTTATATTATGGGAAACGTACAGTTCCAAAGAATTTACACATCAAAGAGTGAGAAACATTTATAAAGGAGAATGAAAGGCTATGTTGGGGGCCATGTAAGATCTAACAGGAGTGTGTGAAACAGGCTTGAAGAAGCCTCCAGGCATTTGTGCATAAGATTATGTTCAGTAAATAAAGTTGGAGAAATCCGTTTAGAATTCCACTGTCAAGTGTGTGCTGTGTTAACTCGCTGGTTTTGTTTTTAATCTAAAATCTTATTTTGTACTGTTGCCTTAAACGGGCTCTGTAACTGGGAGTCAGGTTAATTAGGAATTTTAGAATTTATTTTAGCTGTAACTAACCGTGGTATTATGTATGTGCTTGAAATCTTTTATTTTGTTAATAAATATCTTAACTGAATTTTTAAAATCTCTAAAGGTTGTGGTCAACTCATTACTCCTGAATTCAGTGCACGCATCTTGTAATAAATACAAATTGCAAAACTATTGTGATAGCGTGACCAATTTTCCCTTGTGGATTTGAAGCACCAAGCACACATCATCTGCCATGTCATGTCACAGGGAAAACTCTCCACTCGTTGGATTCATACCAAGTACAAAGGAAGGTGGTTGTGGTTATTGGAGGTCAGTCATCTCAGTTCCAGGACATCACTGCAGGAGTTGCTCAGTGTAGTGTCCTAGGCCCAACCATCTTCAGCTGATTCATCAATGACATTCATTCTATCAGATGGTCAGTATTATGGATGTTCGCTGTTGATTGCACAACGTTCAACATCATTCATGACTCATCAGATGCTGAAGCAGTCCATGTCCAAATGCAGCAAGACCTTGACAATATCCAGGCTTGGCCTGACAAGTGGCAAGTAACATTCATGCCACACAAGTGCCAGGCAATGACCATCTCCAACCAGAGAGAATATATCCATCTCCCCTTAACGTCCTATGGCATCACCATTGCTGAATCCCCAACTATCAACACTCTGGGAGTTACCATTGACCAGAAACTGAACTGGTCTAGCCATATAAACACTGTGACTACAAGAGCAGGCCAGAGGCTGGGAATCCTGTGGTGAGTAACTCACCTCCTGACTCCCCAAAGCCTGTCCACCAACCTCAAGGCACAGGTCAGGAGTGTGATGGAATACTCTCCACTTGCCTAGGTGAGTGCAGCTCCAACAACACTCAAGAAGCTCGACACCGTCCAGGACAAAGCAGCCCCGCTTGATTTGCACCCCATCCACAAACATTCTCTCCCTCCACAACTGACGCACAGTGGCAGGTGTGTGTGTATAATTTACAAGATGTAACGCAAGGATTCACCAAGCCTCCTTAGACAGCACCTTCCAAACACATGAACACTACCATCTAGAAGGACAAGGGCAGCAGACACATGGGAACACCACCACCTGGAAGTTTCTCTCCAAGTCACTTACCATCCTGACTTGTAAATATATCACAATTCCTTCACTGTCGCTGGGTCAGAATCCTGCAATACCCTCCCAAACAGTTCTGTGGGTGCACATACACCACATGGACTGCAGCAGCTCAAGAAGGCAGCTCACCACCATATTCTCAAGGACAATTAGGGATGGGCAATAAATTCTGGCCTAGCCAGGGACAGTGAATGAATAAAAAAAAGAAGCAATTAAAATGCTCTGACATTTCTGTACATTTTTATCAAATTAAATACGTACTGTAGTGAATAATTCCATTCTCCAAGGCACCACTTCCTGTTGTCACATGCCCTTCTGTTTATTTAAATTCCTGTGTCATTGGTAATGGAACATTCCCATGTAAACATGTCACACTGTAATTACAGCCTCCTGCCAGTGGTGGTGCTCTAGTGTCCTAGTTTTGCTTCTCAGAGACTGGAGGAGCTGTATACGTTGTGTTTACAATATTAGTAACACTCAGGGGTGACCAGGGGGATTCTTATGGCCAAGTTTACGATGTTACTAAGATACAATGGCCCCGTGGGATTTTTCCTACTGCGTTTACAAGGTTGAATTGAAGAGATTTTGAAGTGTCTGGCACAGTTTTATTAATGTCCCCTCACACCCAAGCTGTAGTCACTGGGTTCAGTCCTGGACCCCGCACCTCAGGGAGGATATATTGTCCTCGGAGGGGCTGCAGCCCAGAGTCACCAGAACGATCCCGGGGCTGAAAGGGTTAAATCCCGAGGACAGCTAGTACAGACCAGGCTTGTGTTCCCTCAAGTCTCGAAGATTAAGGGTGATCTAATCGAGGGGTTTAAGATGATTAAAGGCTTTGATACGAGAAGTAGAGTGAAACGATTTCCTCTGATGGGTTTGTGGTGAGGGGGGGTCTAGAACAAGGGGACAGAACATTAAAATTGGAGCCAGGCCGATCAGGGGGTGATGTCAGGAAGCACTTCTTCACACAAAGGGGGGCTCGAGAACTATTTTGTTATTTTTTCCTGCTGTCTCTGTGTCCCCCTCCCCCACCCCCACCCCCACCATCCCCACGACCACCCCCACCCCCTCCCCCACCCCTACCACCCCCCTTCCCCCACCCCTACCCCCACCACCACGCCCACCACCACCACCATGCCCGACCCACCCACACCCCCCGACCCCCGGACCACACATCGGAATCTGGGACTGACATGTTTAGAGTTGGAGTTGGTGGAGCCAGGAATTCTGCCGTCTCTGTGACCCCCGACCCGGGATTGAAAATCCGGCCTTAACTTCCACTTTCTAGTGTCTGACACAAGAGGCAATGAGTGAGTGGGCTAATGGTCAGGATTAATGCTGTTAATCTGTGTTTGAGGGGCTGTGAATTCTCGGGGGACTAGTTACTCTCTGAGCTGCAGCTTTCAATTCCTTATTTGATGCCGTGCATGTGGGGTTGGAAGATTTTTTTTTAAAACCACAGGCAGTTCACAGAAAGCCACAGGAAACCCACAGAGAGACAGTCACTGGGAAAGACACTCACTCCTTGTGGTTTCACCTTTTAACCACATCCTGTCTGTGTGGCTTAAATGTTAAACACACCGGCCACACTCAGGGAGGTTTCACTCTGTGAATCACTCACGCTCTCTCTCCCAAACATAGACACACACAGACACACAGACACACACTCACACAGACACACACAGACACACACAGGCACACAAAGGCACACACAGACACACACACACACACTCTCACTCACACACACACAGACACACACACACGCACACACACACACACAATCTCACTCACACACACAGACACACACACACACACATACACAAACACACATACACACGATCACACACTTACAGACACAAACACACTCACATTCTCACATACACACACTCACTCACATACACACACAAACACACATACACACACTCACACACTTACAGACAGACACAAACACACACATTCTCACATATACACATTCACTCACACACTCACACACATGCACAAACACAAACACAAAGACAATATCCCAATGACAGCAAACTGCGATTAAGAGCTTCCTACAATTTAATTAACAGACCAAAGACATAATGAACTGTCTAAAAGTGACCTGTTTTTCAAAGAAATACAAGATTGTACACAGATCAAAAATGGCTGACACAAGTCATCTGATTGCTGATACTGTGAAGTTGATCACTTCTCTGGAAAGGTTCAAATGAATTGCACTGCAGACGTGTTGCATGGAAGTCCACGCCTGGGGTGTGTCAGGATCCAATTCAAACAGCGACACTCTTAAAAGGAAGGCATTAAAATGCAAAGTGCTGGACTTTGATCAGCTATAGTTCTATCAAAACAGTGGGAACTGCTCACCAAGTGGATAATCATCAGGGGATTCAAAACCCCCTCTGGAGGATGCAATACCCCCATCTCCTGTTGATTTATATCCTGAAATGCATCAAATCTTTCAGAGATGCAAAGATAAAAAATGGGAATACTTGGCCTATCACAATGAATGCAAAACATGCTGAACGAATTCCCTTTCAGGAATATACAGACAGGAGTTTAACAAATGGTGCTGCCATGCAAATATAAAAGAAAGGAGGAGGAAAAAGAAATATGGAAGTCTTCCACAAACACTGCTGGAAAAGAGCAGAAATGATTTCTTCCTCCATCTCTTTCTCTCTCTCTCTCTCCCTCTCTCTCTCTCCCTCTTTCTCTCTCTCTCTCTCTCTCCCCACCCCCCACCATCTCTCTCTCTCTGTCTGAAGCTAACAGAGTGTCTTCAACTACGTGAAATTCTGAGCCAGATGAAATACAGGATTCTAAAGCAAACCAACTAATTTAAAACAGCTTCAAACTTCACAACCTATGCCGCAGTACAAGCAAACAGCTCTTTTAATTTTTTATTGGCTCTATAATTATTTTACCTCTGATATCTGTGTGTGTGTTTGAGCGTGTCTGTGTGTGTGTGTGTGTGTGTGTGTGCCTTCCTGTGTGTGTGTATTAGTGTGTGTGTGCCTGTCTGTGTCTGTGTGTGGTGTGTGTCTGTGTGTGTCTGTGTGAGCATGTGTGTATGTGTGTGTTTGTTCATGTGCATTTGTCTGTGTGTGCGTGTGAGCCTGTCTGTGTGTGTGTGTGTCTGTGTGTGTATGTCTGTGTACCTGTCTGTGTGTGTGCGTTTGTGTGTGTGTGTGTGTATGTGTGGGTGCCTGTGTTCCTGTGTGTGTGTGTGTGCGTGCATTTGTCTGTGTGTGCGTGTGAGCCTGTCTGTGTGTGTGTGTGTTTGTGTGTGTATGCGTGTGCACCTGTGTGCCTGTGTGTGTCTGTGTGTGTGTGTGTTTTGTCACATTTCTATTATTTTTTCTCCAGTTAGCTACCTAATAAATGTACTCTTTCTTTGACTCAACCAAAAGTGGTTTAATTGGTTCATTCTTAACAACCAAAGACACTTGTTTTGGAAATTGCACTTGGGGGAAAATATATTTCAAACCCTTTTTTGCAACCAACCATTGTGACAGTTGTTTCAAGTTTCCCTCCGGGATTTGAACAGCTCAGCATTTACCATCTGTTATGTCATAACAGAGCTTCCTTTAACCTAACCAACGAGCCAAAAACATATTTAACTTTTTAAAGGAGACCTGTTTTTCAAAAGTACAACATTAGGCACTGATCAAAAATGGCTGTCACGAGTCACCTGATTGCTGATACTGCAAACTTGATCACTTCTCTGGAAAGAAAGCTTCAAATGAATTGCACTACAGACATGTTGCATGAAAGTTCTCACTGAGGTGTGTCAGGGTCCACTTGAAACAGGGACTCCCTTAAAAATGCAAAGCGCTGGACTCTGATCACTGTAGGTCTATCAAGGTAATGGGAACTGCTCACCATGCAGATATTCATCAGTCATTCAAAACCCCTTGTGGAGGATGAAATGCCTCCATCTCCTGTTGATTTATATCTTGAAATGCATCAAATGTTTCAGAGATGCAAAGATCAAAAATGGGATTAATTGGTCTGTAACAATGAATTCAAGACATGCTGATTGAATTCACTTTTGGGAATATACAGACAGGAGTTTAACAACAGATTCTGTCATGCAGATATAAGAGAAAGTAGGAGGAAAAAGAAAGATGATAGTCACCCAAAAACACTGCTGGAAAAGAGCAGAAATTCTCTCTCTCTCTCTCTCTCTCTTTCTGAAGCTAACAGAGCGTCTTCAACAAAGTGCAAATCTGAATCAAATCACCACCAGGATGCCACAGGAAACCAATCAACTTTGAACAGCTGCAAACGTCAACAATCTACACCTCAAAGACAAGCAATTGTATTAATCATATATTCTTTTAAATTTTATTGGACTCGAACTTTTTATTCATGACATGTGTGTATGTGTGTGTGTGTCTGTCTGTGCGAGTGTGTGTCATTGTGAACGTGTGTGTGTTTATGTGTGTCTGTGTGAGTCTATGTGTCTGTGTCTGTGTGAATGTGTGTGTGTGTCTGCGTGTGTCTGTGTTTGTGTCTGTGTGAACATGTGTGAGTGTGTGTGTGTCTGTGTGAACGTGTGTGAACATGTGAGAGTCTGTGTGTGTGCATCTGTGTGTCTGTGTCTGTGTGAACGTGTGTTTGTGTGTATCTGTGAGTGTGTGTGTGTGTGTGTGTCTGTGTGTGTATCTGTGAGTGTGTGTGTGTGTGTGTCTGTGTCTGTGTGTGTGTCTGTGTCTGGGTGAACATGTGTGAGTGAGTGTGTGTCTGTCTATGTACCTGTGTGAGGGTGTGTGTGTGTGTCTGTGTGTGTGTCTGTGTGTGTATCTGTGAGTGTGTGTATTGTTGCATCTTTATTATGAACGTTATTTAAAAATAGTGATCACACAAGCCTGGTTTCTAAGGAAATGAAACTGCAAACAATTTACAGTAAAGTGAAACGTACAGGAATAATCTATTTATTTTGAGCTGATGCTATATAATCATACATGAGGCATGTTGCTAATTTCAAACATCATCTGAAAAACGGCAGCAGCATTCCCTCAGTACTGCCCCTCTGACAGTGCAGCACTCCCTCTCTACTGACCCTCTGACAGTGCAGCACTCCCTCAGTACTGACCCTCTGACAGTGCAGCACTCCCTCAGTACTGACCCTTTGACTGTGCAGCACTCCCTCAGCATTGACACTCTGGGCGTGCAGCACTCCCTCAGTACTGACCCTCTGGGAGTGCAGCACTCCCTCAGTACTGACTCTCCAACAGTGTAGCACACCCTCAATACCGACCCTCTGACAGTGCAGCACTCCCTCAGCACTCCCTCACTAGGGAGAGTCCATCTGCATTTTGAGCTGAAACCTTGAGACTGTCTCAAAACGGTCTCGGAGAGAGAGAGTGAGTGTGTGTGAGAGAGAGACACAATGTATGTGTGAGAGAGTGAGGGTGTGCATGAGTGAGAGAGAGAAGGATAGAGTGAAAGAGAAAGTGTGTGTGTGAGAGCAAAAGAGAGGTAGAATATGTGTGCGTGAGAAAGGGAGGTAGCTTGTGTGTGTGAGAGAGAGAGTGTGTGTGAGAAAAAGAGAATGTGTGTGTGAGAGTGAGAGAGAGTTTATGTGTGAGAAAGATAGAGAATGTGTGTGTGAGATAGTGTGTGTGCAAAAGAGAGAGTGTGTCTGTGAGAGAGAGTGTTTGTGTATGTGAGAGAGTGTGTGTGTGTTTGAGAGAGGGAGTGTGTGAGAAAGAGATGGTGTGCATGTTTGAGAGAGAGTGAGATTGTACGTATTAGAGAGGGAGTGAGAGGGAACGTGTGTGTGAGAGAGAGACTGTGTGTGTATGTGTGTGAGTGAAAGAGAGTGTGCAAAAGAGAGTGTGTTTGAGAGTATGTGTGCATGTGTGTGTGTGTGTGTGTAAGCGTGTGTGTGTCTGTCTGTGTGTGTGAGTGTGTGCGTTTGTATGTGTGTGTATCTGTGTGTGTGTGTCTGTGTGTAAGTGTGTGCGAGTGTTTGTGTGATTGTGAGTGTGTGTGTGTTTGTATGTGTGTGTTTGTCTGTGTGTGAGTGTGTGCATGAGTGTGTGCGAGTGTTTGTGTGTGTGTGTGAGTGTGTGTGTGTGTGTGTGTGTGTGTGTCTGTGTGTGAGAGTGTTTGTGTGTGTGTGTGTGTGCATTCTGACTGAGCTGAGTTCACAGTTTCACACGTTGCTAGGGACCACTTTTCCGCCTCTCTGTCAGACTGTGTGTATCTGACAGCAGGTCAGGCAGAAATAGTCCAGAAGGCGCTGTGGTTTTGTAGCATTGAAACAACGACATGAACTAAATTAGTGCTGCACCAAATAAAGACATGGAGTTACCACACCAAAAAACCACGTGACTTCCCCAGTTTCACATCTCCCTCAAACACAGAAACACTGGGTTAACACTGACCCTCCTCCCAGAGCCAGTTCACCTCTTGTCCGATGCAGTCAGGAGAGGAAGATCATCTCTCCTCCGATCCTGGTAAACTGAACATTTCCAGAATTAGATCAGCTCCCTGAAGTGTCTCCAGTTAGTCATTCATCTGACAGGATTGACTCCACAAACCTGGGGACTCATTCTCCTGTAAGTAAAACACTTGTTGCTCCTGTCAAATCTCTTCTGTACAGCATGATCTCTGGATGTCCCAGAGCACTTTACAATTGAGTTCACCCTTTTTTTGAATGGTGGAGCAGGCTCGAGGGGCCAAATGGCCTCCTCCTGCCCTCATGTAATAAGAAACTTACCTGTCAGAAGGCAGTTTATGCTGATGTGAGTCTGAGTCGATGTCTGAACCCAGTTGGTGACTTGTTCCATGCAAAGCAAGAATGTTCATGCCCTTCAATGTTCCTGGATAAACCATTAACAAAGCTGGTGACAGACAGTCTCCACATGGTAAACACTGACCGATCAACACATGACATGGCTGTTAACCCCTAAAGCTCAGCGTAAATCAGTTCCCCCTCGAGACCCCTTGTCCAAAATAAAAGCAACGCACACAATTTGTAAAATAGTAAGTGTCTGTCAGGAAGGAGGAGCAATGAGAGGAGGAAGGGGTTAGGGGGCCTGCGCTTCACCTGATTTGCCGACATAAGAACCAGCCCCTATGTTTTTGCTATGTTGTTTTGCGTCAATATGAACACATATTTGCACAAGGTGAAGGGCGTTGTGGAGGGACTGATAGTTCTCGGTGCCAGACACTCAATATCCCAGTGACCTTATTGCTGGTCCCAGGCCAGTGGGACAGGGAACATCGACACTGCAATATCCAGAAATGGGTGTGATACCACACAGCTACCCACCCCCGGCTGTCCTCTTCCAGTGTTTCAGGTATAAAGAACAGTAACTCCTCTAGTTACAAACCAAAGCATCAAAGCAGAGCCAGAAGATCAGAAGAGACAGGCAGAGATGGGAAGCTCCCAGATGAAATTGCGACTTGTCTTGTTCACTCTGACTTTGCTGCTCTCTCTGCAGCTGAGTCACTTCTTCTCCTTGTCGAAGGTAAGCTAAGAGATGTCCCTCTGGGTGAGGTGTTTCTTGCACATGACTCTACGTCTACAACCCAGATAGACTGGTCTCTTCCGCAGTTTGATATTATTATGTTCGTGCCTTTAATATTTGTCGCCCTCTATGAATTTAACATCATTTCCTTCTGTCATTTCCCCTGAAATACTCATTCTTGTTTTCAATCCCTCCTCAGCCACTCCCTATCTCTGTAACCTCCACCAGGCCTTACAACCCTCCCTATCTCTGAATCCTCCTCCAGCCCCTACAACCCTCCCGATCTCTGTAACCTCTTCCAGCCCCTACAACCCTCCCTATCAATGTAACCTCCTCCAGCCCCTACAACCCTCCCTATCTCTGTAACCTCCACGAGGCCTTACAACCCTCCCTATCTCTGTAAACTCCTCCAGCCCCTACAAAAACCCCTATCTCTGTAACTTCCTCCAGTCCCTACAACCCTCCCTATCTCTGTAACCTCCTCCAGCCCCTACAACCCTCCCTATCTCTGTAACCTCCTCTAGCCCCTACAACCCTCCCTATCTCTGTAACATCCTCCAGCCCTTACAACCCTCCCTATCTCCGGAGCCTCCTCCAGCCCCTACAACCCTCCCTATCTCTGTAACCTACTCCAGCCCCTACAACCCTCCCTATCTCTGTAACCTCCTCCAGCCCCTACAACCCTCCCTATCTCTGTAACCTCCTCTAACCCCTACAACCCTCCCTATCTCTGTAACCTCCTCCAGCCCTTACAACCCTCCCTATCTCTGTAACCTCCTCTAGCCACTACAACCCTCCCTATCTCTGTAACCTCCTCCAGCCACTACAACCCTCCCTATCTCTGTGACCTCCTCCAGCCCCTACACCCTCCCTATCTCCGTAACCTCCTCCAGCCCCTACAACCCTCCCTATTTCTGTAACCTACTCCAGCCCCTACAACCCTCCCTATCTCTGTAACCTCCTCCAGCCCCTACAACCCTCCCTATCTCTGTAACCTCCTCTAGCCCCTACAATCCTCCCTATCTCTGTAACATCCTCAAGCCCCTACAACCCTCCCTATCTCTGTATCCTCCTCCAGCCCCTACAACACACCCTATCTCTGTAACCTGCCCCAGGCCCCAGAACCCTCAACATCACTGTAACCTCCTCCAGATCCTACATCCCTCCCTATCTCTGTAACCTGCTCCAGACCCTACAACCCTCCCTATCTGTGTAACCTCCTCCAGACCCCACAACTCTCACAATCACTGTAACCTCCTCCAGCCCCTACAATCCTCCTGAACTCTAAAACCTCCTCTGCACACTATAACTCTTCCTTTCTCTGTAACCTACTGTGGCCCCTACAACAGTCTCTATTTTGGTAACCTCCTACAGTCTCTACAAGCCTCCCCAACTCTGTAACCTCCTCCAGACCCCACAACCCCCCTATCTCTGTAACCTCCTCCAGCCCCCACAACCCCCCTCTCTCTGTAACCTCCTACAGCCTCTACAACCCGCCCTATTTCTGTAACCTCCTACAGCCTCTACAACCCTCCCTACCTCTGTAAACTCCTCCAGCCCCCACAACCCTCCCTATCCCTGTAACCTCCTCCAGCCCCCACAACCCCCACATCTCTGTAACCTCCTACAGCCTCCACAACCCTCCCTATCTCTGTAACCTCCTACAGCCTCTACAACCCTCCCTATCCCTGTAACCTCCTCCAGCCCCCACAACCCCACCCCCATCTCTGTGATCTCCTACAGCCCCTACAACCCTCCCTTCCTCTGTAACCTCCTCCAACCCGCACAACACCCCCCATCTCTGTAACCCGCTACAGTCTCTACAACCCTCCCTATCTCTGTAACCTCCTACAGCCTCTACAACCCTCCCTATCTTTGTAACCTCCTCCAGCCCTTACAAGCCTCCCTTACTCTGTAACCTCCTACAGCCTCTACAACCCTCCTATCTCTGTAACCTCCTACAGCCTCTACAACCCTCCCTATCTCTGTAAACTCCTCCAGCATCTACATCCCTCCCTATCTGTGTAACCTCCTACAGCCTCTACAACCCCCCCTATCTCTGTAACCTCCTACAGCCTCTACAACTCTCCTTATCTCTGTAATCTCCTCCAGCCCTTACAACCCTCCCTATCTCCGTAACCTCTTACAGCCTCCACAACCCTCCCTAACTCTGTAACCTCCTACAGCCTCTACAACCCTCCCTATCTCTGTAACCTCCTCCAGCCCCCACAACCCTACCTAAATCACTGGTCTGAGTCTCACTCCAGGGAATTCAGTCCCATAGTGTAGGTCAACACTCCCAGTGCTGAGGGAGTGCTGCACTGTCGGAGGGTCAGTAGTGTGGAAGTGTTGCTCTATTGGAGGGACAGTACTGAGGGAGTGCTATACTGTCGGAGGGTCAGTACTGAGGGAGTGCTATACTGTTGGAGGGTCAGTACTGAGGGAGTGCTGCACTGTCGGAGGGTCAGTACTGAGGGAGTGCTATACTGTTGGAGGGTCAGTACTGAGGGAGTGCTGCACTGTCGGAGGGTCAGTACTGAGGGAGTGCTGCACTGTCGGATGGTCAGAACTGAGGAAGTGCTGCACTGTCAGAGGGTCTGAACTGAGGTAGAGCTGCAATGTCGGAGGGTCAGTACTGAGGGAGTGCTGCACTGTCAGAGGGTCTGAACTGAGGGAGTGCTGCACTGTCAGAGGGTCTGAACTGAGGGAGTGCTGCACTGTCTGCAGAACATTGTACAAATTGCACAAAATTGCATCTGATACCTGTGTCTCATGCACACATGAAGTACGTGCACACAACAGGAATATTTCTCACTGTTTCTGAGCAGCAAGGCAGCCTTCATATCACACCACCCACTGGAAAGTGTGTGCAACTACAATGTGACATGTTTACATTGGAAATTTCTGTTATAAAGGTGGGCACAGGAATTCATCTGATTGGAAAATGTGACAACATGAAGTAATGTGTTGGAGCCTAGAATTTTGCAGCAAAATAAGAATTTTAGTCTATAAATAACTACAGAACAACCTGAGCATTTTAATCACTTGTGTTAATCAATGTAATTTTATTCATAACCCAAATGCTTCTTACAATCTATCGCAGCATGAAAAAGGTGCAGCATTCAGAAAGCACATTCCAATCAGAGAACAGAGTTTAGCAACGTCCCATTTCTGTTCATTCCTATTCGACCATGTTGGCTGCACACAGCCAGACAATGCCGTGGTTATGATGTGTCCACACAGCAGGACTTGGGAGCACCAGGTATAAGGAAAAGTTTCAGCTTGCTGAGGAGAAGAAGGAGAATCTCTCGTTCCAGGTTTCTCTCCGTACATTAAGAAGCAGGCATGCTGATGTTTCATTGCACTCTGTCTGCTGATGGGAGTCCACTTGGAAATTGCTGTTTGTGCTGATGGAAAGAATAAGCTTTTCATAAATTGAGGGATTGAGTACAAACACAGGGAGGTTATGCTGAACATTTATAAAGCTCTGGTTAGGTCACAGCTAGAGTATTTTGTCCAGTTCTGGTCTCCTCACTTTGGGAAGGAAGTGAGGGTCCTTGAGAGGGTGGGGAGGAGATTGAGCAGAATGGGCCCAGGGATGAGGGATTTTACCTACAAAGTTGGGTTGGAGAAGCTGGGATTGTTCTCCTTGGAGCAAAGGAGATTGAGGGGGGATCTGATCGAGGTGTACAAGATGATGACGGGTTTAGATAAGGTAGACAAGGAGAAGCTGTCGCCATTAGCTGATGGTACAAGGACTGGGGGACACAGATTGAAGGTTTTGGACAGTGGGGGGATGTGAGGAGGAACTTTTTTACACAGCGAGTGGTAATGAGCTGGAACTCGCTGCCTATGAGGATGGTGGAAGTAGAGACGATGAACGATTTCAAAAGGAAATTGGACGGACACTTGAGGGGAAATAAACTTGCAGGGTTACGAGGATAGAGCAGGAAGAATGGGACTGAGTGGATTAATCTACAGAGAGACAGCATGGACTCAATGGGCTGAATGAGCTCCCACTGTGCTGGAATGCCTCTCTGATACGAAGTTGATTCTAACCAGGACACTGACCGGTTTCATTACAACTTAACCCAACATCACACGTTATTTGTCAGCACTCACTGACCAGATTGTTGCTGTACAAAAGCTTTAAACAGTCTGTCGACTTCCTTTCACTGTTTGTCCCTCCCAGACACAGACTCCAGCGATAGTGATAACCACAGCCACAAGGAATATCACAGCTCGTATTCCCAGGATCTGGATCATGTGCAGAATCTCTCCTCCACTGTCTAGAGAACACACAGAAAGAAATCATCACTGACTCTCCGCTTTCAATCTCTCACTCTGGCTGAACAATCAAGCTTCATATCACTGCAACATTTGCTGTACTATTGACCCATCCACTGGGATTCAATATGGAATGAATGTTTTCATTGTAAACACTCTAAGAGTGGACAATCTGAACTTTCCCCTTAGCGTGGAACATTGGTGAGAATGGATCATTGTGCTGTTTGACTCCCTGTCCAATGTTTCTCTCCATCGCTGTGTACAGGATTTTGCTGTAGAAAATTCTGGAAACGTTTAGCGCAGGGTAGAAATCCATCTCGGATGTGTGTGTGAATCGGGCAGGATTGAGATGGACTCCCCCACGGACTTACACACCCCGCTTAATAAACAGTTCCAATCTTTACCCAGAGAGAGGGAGAATGTGGAACTCACTCCCACAGGGAGTGGTTGAGGTGAGTAGTAGCAAATTGGGAAGAGAAATTGCTTGAAAAGCAGGGAGATGCAAGGGTTAAGTGCTACCGTGCCACCACTGGTGGGAGAGTGTAACTACAGCGTGACGTTTACATAGGCAATCCCCATTATGAACAAGGACATTGGACATCATGTGCAAAATTGGCTCTGGAAAGGTGAGAACATGATGTAAGCTTTTCACCAACAGATATTCCTTCGTAAACCTCTCCATCTTTCTCTTATTGTCAGATACTCAAACAACATTTCACACAGAATCACATAAGGAGGAGTTGGGACAGGTGACTGGTCAAAGGGTTAGGTTTCAGGAAGCTTTTTAAAGGAGGATAGAGAGTTAGAGAGGCAGAGAGTATCTGTGAGAATCTCTGTGCATCTGAGTGTCTGTAATAGACTTTGCAATTTCCATGTTCTTCCATAAACTTGAAAGGGAACACAATTCACAGAATCCATGTCAACTGTCCGGTGTAGCACTGAGGGAGGTCAGGTAACCCACGGGGGAGAATGTGCGAGTGTGTTTATTTGTGAGTGTGTCCTTGTGTGTGCTCATACATGTGGGATTGTGTGTCTGCGGGTGTCTATTTAGGTTTGTATAATTGTGTGTGTTTGTGTAGTGTTTGAATCTGAGAGAGCTGTTGAAGTCTGTGTACACTCACGTTCCACAGTGATGGTTATGAAACCCTCCACTGCTCCATGTTCATTCTCTGCCACACACTGATAGTCTCCAGTGTCCCTGGATGTAATGTGAGGAATCACCAACCACAGCTCATTGTTGGAACTTGTTCTGTTCATTGTGATATTCAGATGTCAGGGCAGGACTCAACATGACAGATCACAGGTTTACCAACAGGAAGTGAACAACAATTTATATTTAATGGGAAGAGAGTGCTGATTGATTGGCAAGTGGTCTCTGATTGGAGGAGGTGTTGCCATGGAGAGTAATGTGTGCGAGCTGTAAAGTTTAGACAGCTTGTCTCTTCATTCAGCAATAATCAATTAAAGATCAGTTAAATTCTATCGACTGTGAAGCACTTTGAGAGGTCTGAGAATGTAGATACTGAGAACAGGCTGCACTGTCAGAGGGTCAGCGCTGAGGGAGTGCTGATGTAGAATGAAGGGTGTCGGTACTTAGCTTGCACAGTTAGTATGAGGGTCCGCTCCGATGAAACAGATGGATATCTCACTCTGCAGCTGAGAGTGTGTCCGTGGTGTTTGAGTAATGAGATTAGGGTCAGAACAGAAGTATAGGTCAGAGTGATACCATGCTGAGTTACAGTGTTTGAGACTGATCCAGGTACATCAGTGGGAGTGTCCCAGGTTAAGACAGGTGCTGCTGTTCCATTGCACGTTGTTTTGAAGGTGCAGCTTACATCCACACGCTTTCCGGCAATAAGTTCAGCAGGGAATATCGTGGGTTTATCTGTGAAATCTAACAGACAGAGAATGGATCCTTTTAGAGAAATATAACGTGAAGCATCAGTTCAAATAGAAATCACTGTCCCACAAGAGAAAACACTTTTACAAGGAAGATATCAGAACTGAGAGATTACAATGATCAGGAGAGAATTTCCTGCTTTGAGACTTTGGTGTTTCTGTCTCTCAGCTTAATACACGTTCACTCCGAGACACTTGAACTGATAATAGTGGGTGAGGGTGGTGGAGCAGACCAGAGTTTGCAGTGCAATACCCCATCATTCACTCAGCGATCTGGGCCATTTATTACTTTGCAATTTGTGGGAGCTTGCGGTGCGCAAATTGGCTGCTGCATTTCCCACATTACAACAGTAACTACAATTCAGGAATCAGCTCATTGGCTGTGAAGTGATTTTGTAATTGCTGAGGTGGTGAAAGGCTCTATAGAAATGTGAATATTTCTTCTGTCGATATGTCAGACTTCTGGACAGTATTAGAGAGATCAATGGGAGTGGATAACCTGATAACATTGATGGACACAGTCAATACATTTAATCATTGATATTAAAGTGAGTATTAGAGGTTGCTTTAGGACTGAACTGGAAGCTATCACCAGGTTATTGAGAATCAGACAGTGTGTTACAATAAGTTGTGTTTTGTGTTAATATGTAAACATCACAGATCGTGTTATTTCCCATTGAGTGTTGAACGTGAATTGTTGAGTAATTATAACACAGCACTTACCAGAAACGTGAAGCTGGGTTACAGGGTAATAGTTATGGCTCGGACCATTGTCAAATTCTATTCTGAAAAAATAAGGTCCTGCATCTTCCCGTCTGATGTTGTTTATAATCAGGGAACAGTCACCATCTTTCAGGTCTCCAGACAGCCGGGTCCGATTGTGGAACTGTGGTAACTCGTGACTGTGATCCTTGGAGTGAAAGGCTATGGGAGCCCAGGGAATCTGTTTCTCGTTATTAAACCTGACTCCACCTCGCGGTTGGTTTTCCAGACACGATGGATAACTGTAATGACATGGAATCTGTACACAGGAACCTTCCTGCGCTGTCACCTCTCGTGGAGTGTCACCTTTCCACTCTTGTGAGGGTTCAGCTGGGGAGAGAAATCTCAATATTTAACTCTGGATGGTTTGTGGATCCACTGAACGTGATATTGACAGATGAGGCTCAATTGGGGGGATGGTCCATACTGAGGAGGAGTGCAACAAATTATTTTGGCAGGAAGAATAGAAAAACAGGATATTATTTAAATGGAGAGAGGCTGCAGAATGCAGTACAGAGGGATCTGAGTGTCCTTGTACATGAATCACAGAAAGTCAGCATTCAGGAACACCACGGAATGAGGAAGGCAAGTGGAATGTTGGCCTTTATTGCAAAGGGATGGAGTATAAAAGGAGGGAAGTCTTGCATCAGCTGCACAGGGTGTTGGTCAGATTGTAACAGGATCATTGTGTACAGGCAGTTCAGAGAAGCTTCACTGGGCTGATTCCTGGGATTAAAGGGTTTGTCCTGTGAGGAAATGTTGAGCAGGTTGGGCCTGTATCCATTGGAGTTTAGAAGAATGAGTGGTGACCTGATTGAAACATATCCGATTCTGAGGGGGCTTGACAGGGTGGATGCTGGGAGGATGTTTCCCCCTCGTGGGGGAATCTAGAACCAGGGAGCACAGTTTGGGAATAAGGGCTCTCCCATTTAAGACTGAGATGAGGAGGAATTTCCTCTCTCAGAGGGGCGCTACCCTGTGGAATTCTCTTCCCCAGAGAGCAGTGGAGGCTGGGCCATTGAATAGACTCAAGGCTGAGTGAGGCAGGTTTTTGATCGACAAGGGAGTCAAGGGTTTGGGGGACAGGCAGGAAAATGGAGTTAAGGCCACAACCAGATCAGTGAGAGCAGGCTCGAGGGGCCGAATGGCCTGCTCCTGTTCCTATTTCTTATGTTCCTACATTCTTACCTTCTTAAAATATTAAAGCTGCAGAATAAACATGCAAGTGAATGACCCGCTCGACCCACCTTCCATCTGGGGGTCCCATGGGGAGGACCCTTCCTGAGCCAGATCCAGCAGCCAACATGGTCTGGATCCGAGCACAGGAGACACGGGGGGGAGTGACTAACAGGCTCCTTGTGACAGGCCCTGTCTGTCCAATGGCTGGCTTTCAGCTGCCAAGGCCAGAGTGGTCCTTGCTAAAACCGGCTCAGGACAGGCCAGGACCCCTGTGCAGACCCCCTCCAGCGCTGCAGCCTCTGTACAAACCCCTCATGCGCTTGTGGAGAGACACAAACAAGGCTGCACATTACCGAGGAGAGTCCCCTCTACGGACTAAGGGGCTGACTCATCAGCTTAAACTCAGCAAATGAGGAGGCTCTCGCTCGGTATCAGGGCTTGGCATTCGCTCACTAAAAATAATCAAATGACATTTTGGACAGAAATCTAAGAAGGTTGTACATTCCCTCAAAAATAAGACTCAAGCTGGGGTCGAGGGTCAAAGGGCAACAACTTATATTTACACAACAACTTTAACATGACAAATCACCCCAAGGTGCTACACAGGAGCGTCATAAAACAAAGTATGTCACCCAGACACACGTGGAGATATTAGCGACAGCTGACCAGAAGAGATCGGTGTTATGGAGAATCTTAAAAGAGGGATGAAATGGATAGTGAGAGAGAGAGAGAGATAGAGAGAGTGAGAGAGAGGGATGGAGAGGGGTTGTGGGAGGGTATTACAGAGCTCGGGCCCCAGGCAGCTGATGGCACGGCCACCGATGTTGGAGTGATGGGATCGGGGGATGGTCAAGAGGCTGGAATTGGAGGAGCGCAGAGACCTCAGAGGGTTGGAGAGACTGGAGAAGTTACAGAGATAGGGAGGGTTGTAGGGGTTGGAAGAGGTTACAGAGATAGGGAGGGTAGTAGGGGCTGGAGGAGGATTCAGAGATAGGGAGGGTTATAGGGGCTGGAGGAGGTTACAGAGATAGGGAGGGTTGTAGGGACTGGAGGAGGTTACAGAGATAAGGACGGTTGTAGGGGCTGGAGGAGGTTACAGAGATAGGGACGGTTGTAGGGGCTGGAGGAGGTTACAGAGATAAGGAGGGTTGTAAGGCCTGGTGGAGGTTACAGAGATAGGGAGGGTTGTAGGGGCTGGAGGAGGTTACAGAGATAGGGAGGGTTGTAGGGGCTGGAGGAGGATTCAGAGATAGGGAGGGTTGTAAGGCCTGGTGGAGGTTACAGAGATAGGGAGTGGCTGAGGAGGGATTGAAAACAAGAATGAGAATTTCAGCGGAAATGACAGAAGGAAATTATGTTAAGTTCATAGAGGGCGGCAAATATTAAAGGCACGAACATAATAATATCAAACTGCGGAAGAGACCAGTCTATCTGGGTGGTAGATGTAGAGTCATGTTCAAGAAACACCTCACCCAGAGGGACATCTCTTAGCTTACCTTCGACAAGGAGAAGAAGTGACTCAGCTGCAGAGAGAGCAGCAAAGTCAGAGTGAACAAGACAAGTCGCAATTTCATCTGGGAGCTTCCCATCTCTGCCTGTCTCTTCTGATCTTCTGGCTCTGCTTTGATGCTTTGGTTTGTAACTAGAGGAGTTACTGTTCTTTATACCTGAAACACTGGAAGAGGACAGCCGGGGGTGGGTAGCTGTGTGGTATCACACCCATTTCTGGATATTGCAGTGTCGATGTTCCCTGTCCCACTGGCCTGGGACCAGCAGTAAGGTCACTGGGATATTGAGTGTCTGGCACCGAGAACTATCAGTCCCTCCACAACGCCCTTCACCTTGTGCAAATATGTGTTCATATTGACGCAACACAACATAGCAAAAACATAGGGGCTGGTTCTTATGTCGGCAAATCAGGTGAAGCGCAGGCCCCCTAACCCCTTCCTCCTCTCATTGCTCCTCCTTCCTGACAGACACTTACTATTTGTCCTCCTGACGCGTGATTGGAGCCGCTGGGACAGACAATTAGCTTCACTTCTGCCCGACAGGGAGAAACGCCCGTGTCCCCTCTCCCCTTTCATCCGTCCTTTTCCCCAAAACCCTTCACCTGATTCCTTCATCCGCCTGTCCCTCGCTTGTCACTGGATTCAGTTTGTGCCGTTAACCAGCTCTGCCCATCTGTCCCTCTGTATCATCCACACCTTTTGAAATTGTTCCCCCCACTCCAACCTCCACAGTATTTTGCCTTTTCAAGTTGCAGCAGGGCTCTGGGGTGCTGGATGGAAGGTTCAATACCCTTTGCCGGTTATTTCAGTAGGAAGATAATTCAGTGTTGGGGTTCCCAGCTTATGAAAATTGTGTGCGTTGCTTTTATTTTGGACAAGGGGTCTCGAGGGGGAACTGATTTACGCTGAGCTTTAGGGGTTAACAGTCATGTCATGTGTTGATCGGTCAGTGTTTACCATGTGGAGACTGTCTGTCACCAGCTTTGTTAATGGTTTATCCAGGAACATTGAAGGGCATGAACGTTCTTGCTTTGTATGGAACAAGTCACCAACTGGGTTCAGACATCGACTCAGACTCACATCAACATAAACTGCTTTCTGACAGGTAAGTTTCTATTACATGAGGGCAAGAGGAGGCCATTTTGCCCCTCGAGCCTGCTCCAACATTCAATGAGCTCATGGCTGATCTGCAAACTAGCCCCATATGCCTTTGTCCCATCTCCTTTAATACCTTTGGATAACAAAAATCTATCAATCTCACAGGTTTAAAATGAACAACTTGATCGTGCATCAGTTTCCGTTTGGGGAAGAGAGTTCCAAATTTCTCCCACCCTTTGTACTTCCTAATTTCACTCCTGAAAGGTTGGCCTCTCCTTTTTAGGCTCTGTCCCCGAGTCCCAGTCTCCCCCCAACCACGGGAAATGGTTTCTCTTTATCGACCCCAATCTGTTCACCTTTATATCATGCAAACTTTCATCAAATCTTCTGCTTAACATTCTAACTTCCAGGGAATACAAGCCGAGTTTGTGTTTAATCTCTCCTTGTAATTTAACCCTTGGAGTCCCGGTCTCATTCTGGTAAATTGACACTGCTCTCCCTCCGAGGTCAATATATCCTTCCTAAGGTCTCACAGTGAGTCCAGGTGTGATCTAGCCAGGGCTTTATGTAGACTGAAGCATGACCTCTACCCCCTTATATTCTAATCCATGAGATAGAAAGGGCAGAGTTCCAGAATTGTTGTGTTTATTTGACAACAGAATAACAGAGGAAGGTTTCCTCTCTGCCCTCTTCAGCCCCACTGGGAAGCTCAGGATGAGAAGTTTGGGCAGGGTCCCCTGTACTGGACACTCGCTGAATCTTCCAACGATAGTTCTGGGCTGGATTTCAAAACACATAGACAAGGATTCAGTGTTCTATCACATTCTGCCTTTCTCTCTTTTCCTCTCGTTCTCTTTCTCTACCATCCTCTCTCTCTATCTATCTATCTTTCTCCTTATTCTCTCCAGCTTCATCTCTATCACTTTCTTTCTACTTCTTTGTGTGTCTCTCTCTCTCACTATTTCTTTCCTTGTCCTTATCTCTTTCAGTGTCTCTCTCTGTCTCTCTCTCTCATTCTTTCTTTCCTTCTCCTTATCTCTTTCAGTGACTCCCTCTTTCTCTCTCTCTAAATGTGTCCCTCTCTAACAGTTTGGCCCAGTACTCTTATTTCTCTGTTTTACTACTGTTTCATTTGAAGGTATACAAGACCAGATCAGACCAGAATTTTTATTTTCCAGTGTTTACTGTGTTTTTTTCATTCTGGGTCTCTCTCGACTCTGTCTGTCCCTCTCTGTCCTTTTATTTCATTCTTTCATGTGATGTGGACATCACTGCCTAGGCCAGCATTTATTGCCCAACCCTAACTGCCCTTGTTCAGAGGCCACTTTTTAAAAGCCAGCCACATTGCTGTGGGTCTGGAGTCACATGTAGGCCAGACCAGGTAAGGACAGCAGATTTCCCTCCCTAAAGGGCATTTGTAACCCAAATACAAGAATCAGCAATGGTTTCCTGGTCATCATCGGACTTTTAATTCCAGGTTTTTATTGAATTCAAATTCCACCAACTGCTGTGGTGGGATTGTAACCAGGGTCCCAGGAGCATTACGCTGGGTCTCTGGATTACTGGTCCAGTGAAAAGACCATCAGGCCCCCACCTCCCCACTCTTCTCTTCCTCCATCTTTCACACTTGTTCTCTCTCTCTCTCAATGTCCTCTCTCTTCCACCTCTCTCAGTCTCTCAGTTTCTCTATCGCTCTCTCTCTCTCCCTGTCGTTCTCTCTCTGACTGTCTCCCTCCCTATATCTGTAACCTCCTCTCTCTGTCCCTTTCCTCCAGCCCCTACAACCCTCCGTTAGGCAGCCTCCACCAGCCCCTACAATCCTCCCCATCTCTGTAACCTCATCCACCCCGACAACCCTCTCTATATCTGTAACCCCCTTTCTCTCTCCCTTTCCTCCAACCCCTACAACCCTCCCTATCTCTGTAACCTCCACCAGCCTTGTCAATCCTCTCCATCTCTGTAACCTCCTCCAACCCCTACAACCCTCCCCATCTCTGTGTCCTCCTCCAACCCCTACAACCCTCCCTATCTCTGTAACCTCCACCAGCCCCTTCAATCCTCCCCATCTCTGTAACCTCCTCCAACCCCCACAACCCTCCCTATCTCTGTAACAACCTCCAGCCCCACAGCACCCTTATACCTGTAACCTCCTTTAGCCACTGTAACCCTCCCTATCTCTCAAGCCTCCACCAGCCTTGACAATCCTCCCAATCTCTGTAACCTCCTCCAACCCCCAGAACCCTCCCTATTTCTGTAAACTCTTCCAGTCCCTACAACCCTCCCTATCCCTACAACATGCTCCACCCCCTGCAAACCTCCCTATCTCTGTGTCCTCCTCCAGCCCCTACAACCCTCCCTATTTCTGTAACCTCCTCCAGCCCCTACAACCCTCCCTTTCTCGGTGTCCTCCTCCAGCCCCCACAACCTTCCCTATTTCTGTAACCTTTTCCAGCCCCTACAACCCTCCCTATCTCTGTCACAGCTTCCAGCGCCTACAACCCTCACTATACCTGTAACCTCCTCAAGCCCCTGCAACCCTCACTATCTCTGTGTCCTCCTCCAGCCCCTGTAACCCTCCCTATCTCTTGAAGGGTTCTCAAAATTCCCACATTTTCCATATCATCAACTAGGATATCACTTTTGGACCTTTAAACTGCTGAGTTAAGTGTAAAACCCTGCAGACAGGAGGCTGGGCCCATGAAGGCCGGGCTTATTGAGAGCAGTGTGGAATGTTTGGCCTGAAACCAGACAACGAGAGGAGACAGAATACGCATTCTTCCCTTTAATACAATCAACCCAGAGAAAGTCTTCACTTCACACGGAACTGAAGCCCATCAAAATCAAGTTGTCTGCTGCACTTTGTGACAAGCCCCGAATAAGTCCAAGGTCTAGAACCCAGGGACTGGGGGCGATTCAGACGGCTCAGAATTCGCAGGTGAAGCTGACACACACCACCACACCCTACAAGGGGCTGAATGTCCTCTTCCTGTTCCTGTGTAACAGGCTCGAGGGGGCTGAATGGGCCTCCTCCTGTTCCTGTGTAACAGACTCGACGGGGCTGAATGGGCCTCCTGCAGTTCCAGTGTAACAGGCTCAATGGGGCTGAGTGGCCTCCTCCTGTTCCGGTATAACAGGCTAATTGGGGCTGAATGGGTCTCTTCCTGTTGCTGTGTAACAAGCTCGAGGGGACTGAAAGGGCCTCCTCCTGTTCCTGTGTAAAAGGCTCAGTGGGGCTGAATGGCCTCTTCCTATTCCTGTGTAACCGGCTCGAGGGGGCTGAATGGGCCTCCTCCTGGTCCTGTGTAACAGGCTCGAGGGGGCTGAATGGGCCTCCTCCTGTTCCTGTGTAACAGGCTCGAGGGGGCTGAATGGGCCTCCTCCTGTTCCTGTGTAACAGGCTCAATGGGGCTGAATGGGCCTCTTCCTGTTCGTGCGTAACAGGCTTGAGGGGGCTGAATGGCCTCCTCCTGTTCCTGCGTAACAGGTTCGAGGGGGCTGAATGGCATCCTCTTGTTCCTGTGTAACAGGCTCGAGGGGGCTGAATGGCCTCCTCCTTTCCCTGTGTAACAGGCTCGAGGGAGCTGAATGGCCTCCTTCTGAACTGTAAAATTGTTGTGATACTGTAACTGCCTCTTTGGTTTCTTTCAGCTGAATATTCAGCTCTTCATTCTCTTCCTTGTAGCTCTTGCCTTCGGTATCAGCAGCTTCAGGCTCTGTGATATTATTCACTTCCATCATGTTGGTGCTCTGCCTGATGGACTGTCTCGATTTCGCCCTGCATTGCTTTATTACCCGCCCCTTTCTTGTGGCAGTGATGGCATTCTGCGCCCTTGAACCTGCAGGTGTCCGGTATGTGCTCACCCCCACCCACATCGAGAACAGGCCAACTTCGGAGTTGCTGCTGAAATACTCCCACGAAGCCTTTTAGTTTCTGGAGCGGCAGAGACTGTCTCTCGCTGGGCGGCTGTCTCTCCCTCTCTCTCTCTCTCTCTCTCTCCAGTTTGAGCCTCACGCCCGGTGGTTGTTTCCTGTCCCAGCTGAGGACTGGTGCCATGTTGCACATCCTGTAAATCCCGCCAGTCTCTCCCAGCACTTTCCATGTCTGGCGCTATTTCCAAGGTGCACTTCAAAATGATGTTGGCTTCTGCGATTAAACGGCTCTGAATGGTGTTGGGGTGAACGACACAAACCAATCGGCCCCGCAACATGTCATTGAGTGTGTCTCCGAGGTCCCAGTGCTCAGTCACCTGCTTCCACTTCACTGTATAGGTTGCGATGGACTCTCCCGGGGCCTTTACTCTGGAGTTAAACTTAAACCTCTGCATTATTACCCACGGCTTCGGCTGACATTCATCTTCATGAGGACGACTAATTGGTGAAAAGATTTAGAATTGGGTGTAATACACGTCACTGTCTTCAGCTCTGAGACTGTCAATCCTCACCGAACAATTCTTCCCTTCCAAGTCGCTGATTATTTTAGCACGTCCCACGAATGTGGCCATCCCATAATTGGGATCTTTAGTGTATGTGATGGTATATTTCCATCTATACCAATATTTAAACCAAGCTCCGTGCAGTGCTGTGTAAGAGTGGGAAGGAAAGTCAAAGCTACACGGAATAACCACACAAGAGCTGCTGATGGCCCTCCGAGGCAGCGCCTTCATAGACCATCCCTCTGACGTCACTCCTGAAAGGCAACAAGGGAGGGGACAGGACATCAAAAAGCAGAATATTACTTCAATGGAGAGAGTCTACAGAATGCGACACAGAGGGATCTGGGTGTCCTTGTACATGAATCACAGAAAGTCAGCATTCAGGAACAGCACGGAATGAGGAAGGCAAGTGGAATGTTGGCCTTTATTGTAAAGGGATGGAGTATAAAAGGAGGGGAGTCTTGCTGCAACTGTACAGGGCGTTGGTGAGATTATATCAGGAGCAGTGTGTACAGTTCTGGTCTCCTTACTAAGGGAGGGATAGACTCTGCATTGGAGGCAGTTCAGAGGAGGTTCACTGGGCTGATTCCTGTGATGAAGGGGTTTGTCTTATGTGGAAATGTTGAGCAGGTTGGGCCCTGTATCCATTGGAGTTTAGAAGAATGAGAGGTGATCTTATTGAAACATATAAGATTCTGAGGTGGTGGGGGGTTTGACAGGGTGGATGCTGAGGGGATGTTTCCCCTTGTGGGGGAATCCTGTGAATTGATATGGATGTTTTACTGCATTAAAGGCGCTATATAAATGCACTTTCGTTCCTATTGAAACAAGCTCACTGATGCACATACAGAAAATGCTGGCAAAACTCAGCGGCTCTGACAGCATCTGTGGAGAGAGAAACAGAGTTGACGTTTCAAGTCCGTATGAGGCTTTTTCTTTTGCTATATTCTCTGACTCGCTATTTGCTCACTCTCTGTGTGATCACTAACCCTGTTCTCTAAAATTAAATGTTCATCATTCCAGGAAAGAATCCAATTTCCTGAGTTCCGATCAGTAATGAATTTGTACCTTGCAGCAAGCTGATGAAGATCAATATCAGACCGACCTCTCCCATCTTCAGTTCCTCATCTAAATGGAAAATGATAAAGACAGAGACTTTTTCAGAAATTGTCCCCAGCGTTTCTTCCTCAAACAACAACAAATTGTGTTTAAATGGCACCTTTCAGGGAATTAAACAGCCCCAGGGAATAAACTAATGTCAAGACAAGGAAGGAGAGATTGAGAAGGGACACCGCAAACCGATTCACCAAACACGGCAAAAATTCATTGGTCCCTCATTCCCTTTGCTGGGTGTCCAGCTTTTTCTCTCAGTGAGTTTAGCCCTCACAATCCCTATCGCACTCTTCTGCTCTATCTCTCTCTCTCACACACAAACACATTCTCTCTCTAACACTCACAATCTCTCTCTATCGCACTCTTCTGCTCTATCTCTCTCTCACACACACATTCTCTCTCTAACACTCACAAACTCGCTCTATCGCACTCTTCTGCTCTATCTCTCTCTCACACACACACATATTCTCTCTCTAACACTCACAATCTCTCTATATCGCACTCTTCTGCTCTATCTCTCTCTCTGTCTCACACACACATTCTCTCTCTAACACTCACAAACTCGCTCTATCGCACTCTTCTGCTCTATCTCTCTCTCACACACACACATATTCTCTCTCTAACACTCACAATCTCTCTCTATCGCACTCTTCTGCTCTATCTCTCTCTCTCTCACACACACACATTCGTTCTCTAACACTCACAATCTCTCTATATCGCACTCTTCTGCTCTATCTCTCTCTCTCACACACACATTCTCTCTCTAACACTCACAATCTCTCTCTATCACACTCTTCTGCTCTATCTCTCTCTCTCTCACACACACACATTCTCTCTCTAACACTCAATATCTCTCTATCGCACTCTTCTGCTCTATCTCTCTCTCTCACACACACACACATTCTCTCTCTAACACTCACAATCTCTCTCTATCACACTCTTCTGCTCTATCTCTCTCTCACACACACACATTCTCTCTCTAACACTCACAATCTCTCTCTGTTGCACTCTTCTGCTCTATCTCTCTCACACACATACATTCTTTCTCGGTCAGACACTCACATTCTCTCTCTCTCAAACATTTACCATCTCTCTCTATCTTTCTCTTCTGCTGTCTCCCTCCTTCTCACTCCCTCACATACACAGAATCTTTCTCACACACACAAACCCACACTCAGACACACACTCTCTCACACACACACTCTCTCACATACGCACACTCTCCCTCACACACACACACTCTCTCACATACGCACACTCTCCCTCACACAGACACACTCTCTCACAGACACACTCTCTCCCTCACACACACTCTCTCCCTCACACACACTCTCTCCCTCACACACACTCTCTCCCTCACACACACTCTCTCCCTCACACAGACACACTCTCTCACACACACACACTCTCTCACACACACTCTCTCACACACACTCTCTCACACACACACTCTCTCACACACACACACACTCTCTCACACACACACACTCTCCCTCACACACACTCTCTCCCTCACACACACTCTCTCCCTCACACACACTCTCTCCCTCACACACACTCTCTCTCAGACACACACTCTCTCACACACCCACACTCTCCCTCACACACACACACTCTCTCACACAGACACACTCTCTCACATATGCACTCTCTCCCTCACACACACACTCTCTCTCACACAGACACACTCTCTCACAGACACACACTCTCTCACACACACACTCTCCCTCATACACACTCTCTCCCTCACACACACACTCTTTCACACAGACACACTCTCCCTCACACACACACACTCTCTCACACACACACTCTCTCACATACGCACTCTCTCCCTCACACACACTCTCTCACACAGACACACTCTCACACACACACTCTCTCACACACACACACTCTCTCTGATAAGCACACTCTCTCCCTCACTCAGACACACTCTCTCTGATAAGCACACTCTCTCCCTCACACACGACCACACTCTCTAACTCTTTTTCTCTCTCACAGACTCCCTCTGTCTCTCTCTCTCTCAGACACACTCTCTTTAATACGGAAGGTTGTGGTTTTAAGACCTGCTCATGATTTCTGATCAAAACCCAGGCAGATTCTCCCCAGTGAGAGAGTGCTGAGGGAGTGCTGCACTGTCAGAGGGTCAGTGCTGAGGGAGTGCTGCACTGTCACAGGGTCAGTACTGAGGGAGCGCTGCACTGTCAGAGGGTCAGTACTGAGGGAGTGCTGCACTGTCAGAGGGTCAGTGCTGAGGGAGTGCTGCACTGTCAGAGGGTCAGTGCTGAGGGAGCGCTGCACTGTCAGAGGGTCAGTAATGAGGGAGTGCTGCACTGTCAGAGGGTCAGTACTGAGGGAGTGCTGCACTGTCAGAGGGTCAGTACTGAGGGAGTGCTGTACAGTCAGAGGGTCAGTGCTGAGGGAGTGCTGCAATGTCACAGGGTCAGTACTGAGGGAGCGCTGCACTGTCAGAGGGTCAGTACTGAGGGAGCGCTGCACTGTCAGAGGGTGATTGCTGAGGGAGTGCTGCACTGTCAGAGGGTCATTGCTGAGGGAGTGCTGCACTGTCAAAGGGTCAGTTATGAGGGGGTGCTGCACTGTCAGAGGGTCAGTACTGAGGGAGTGCTGCACGGTCAGAGGGTCAGTGCTGAGGGAGTGCTGCACTGTCAGAGGGTCAGTACTGAGGGAGTGCTGCACTGTTCAAGGGTCAGTATTGAGGGAGTGCTGCACTGTCAGGAGGTCAGTACTGAGGGAGCGCTGCTCTATCAAAGGGTCAGTACTGAAGCAGCACTGAACATTCGGAGGGTCAGTACTGAGGGCGTGCTGCACTGTCGGAGGTTCAGTACTGAGGGTGTGCCACACTGTCAGAGGCTCAGTGCTGAGGGAGTGCTGCACTCTCGGAGGGTGAGCGCTGAGGGAGTACTGCTCTGTCAGACCTGCCATATTTCAGATGATGTTTGAAATTAGCAACATGCCTCATGTATAATTATATATCATCAGCTCAAAATAAATCGATTATTCCTGTACGTTTCACTTTACTGTAAATTGTTTGCAGTTTCATTTCCTTAGAAACCAGGCTTGTGTGATCACTATTTTAAAATAATGTTAATAATAAAGATGCGACAATACACACGCACACAGGTACACACACGCACACACAGACACACACTCACACACAGACACACTGACACAGACACACACAAACACATACACACACACACACGTTCACACAGACACACGTAGACACACACAGACACACACACACACATGTTCACACACACATAGACTCACGCAGACACACACACACACTCACACATGTTCACAGTGACACACGCTCGCACAGGCAGACACATTCATACTCACACAGACAGGCAGACAGACAGACACACACACACATCTCAGAAATAAAAAGTTAGAGTCCAATAAAAATTTAAAAGAATATATGATTGATACCTTTGCTTGTCTTTGAGGTGTAGATTGTTGAAGTTTGAAAAGTTGATTGGTTTCCTGTGGCATCCTTGTGGTGATTTGATTCAGATTTGCACTTTGTTGAAGATGCTCTGTTAGCTTCAGAAAGAGAGAGAGAGATAGAATTTCTGCTCTTTTCCAGCAGTGTTTTTGAGTGACTGTCATTTTTCTTTTTCCTCCTACTTTCTCTTATATCTGCTTGACAGAACCTGTTGTTAAACTCCTGTCTGTATATTCCCAAAAGGGAATTCAATCAGCATGTCTTGCATTCATTGTTATAGGCCAGGAAAGCCCATTTTTTGATCTTTGCATCTCTGAAACATTTGATGCATTTCAAGATATAAATCAACAGGAGATGGAGACATTTCATCCACCACAAGGGGTTTTGAATGATTGATGAATATCCGCATGGTGAGCAGTTCCCATTACCTTGATAGACCTACAGCGCAGAGTCCTGCGCTTTGCATTTTTAAGGGAGCCCCTGTTTCGAGTGAACCCTGACACACCTCAGTGAGAACTTTCATGCAACATGTCTGTAGTGCAATTCATTCGAAGCTTTCCAGAGAAGTGATCAAGTTTGCAGTATCAGCAATCAGGTGACTCGTGACAGCCATTTTTGATCAGTGCCTAATCTTGTACTTTTGAAAAACAGGTCTCCTTTAAACAGTTCAATACGTTTTTTGCACGTTGGTTAAGTTGAAGGAAGCTCTGTTATGACATAACAGATGGTAAATGCTGAACTGTTCAAATCCCGGAGGGAAACTTGAAACAACTGTCACAACTAATTTCCAACTTGTATGTTTTGAGATGTGGGATTTGAATTCAGTAGTAATGAGGTTAAGAGGTTTAACAGATAATTCTGTTCACCTCAACAGGTTCACCACTTGTCTGATGCAGTCAGGAGAGGGAAATCATCTCTCCTCCGATCCTGGTAAACTGAACATTTCCAGAATTACATCAGCTCCCTGAAGTGTCTCCAGTTAGTCATTCATCTGACAGGATTGACTCTACAACCCTGGGGACTCCTTCTCCTGTAAGGAAAACATTTGCTACTCCAGTCAAATCTCTTCTGTATAGCATGATCTCTGGATGTCCCAAAGCACTTTACAATAGAGTTCACCCTTTTTTCAGTGTAAGAGGATTTTATAAATCTAAATTAAACATTGATTAACAAGAAAAAATGATTTTTAAGCATTCACATCTGTCTATAAATTACTACTATAATAACTTCTAAATCCCTTAATTAATTTAACTTCCATTTACACACATGTCAGAATTAAAAAGTTAGAGTCCGACAAAAATTTGAAAGAATATATGATTAATACCTTTGCTTGTCTTTGAGGTGTAGATTGTTGAAGTTTGCAGCTGTTCAAGGTTAATTGGTTACCTGTGGCATCCTGGTGGTGATTTGATTCAGATTTGCATTTTGTTGAAGACGCTCTGTTAGCTCTGTTAAGGCAACAGTAAAACACAGAGATTTTAAATGTCCCATGAACAGTAAACGATAATTCTGTCGAAGGATCATGAGGACTCAAAACGTCAACTCTTTTCTTCTCCGCCGATGCTGCCAGACCTGCTGAGTTTTTCCAGGTAATTCTGTTTTTGTTTTGGATTTCCAGCATCCGCAGTTTTTTTGTTTTTATACTCTGAACAGTTGAGTTCAAAGTGAATTCTCTTAACTTCAGTCCCTGGAGGCAGAAGCTTGGTACATGCAGGCTGAAGGCTTTTCATCATTGTAAGATCTTAAAATCACCAACCCTTACACACAGCCTTCACTCCTTGATACATAATTTCCCCTTTGAATGCAAATTCCCATTGTTTCCCTTTGTCTTTGGACTTTATTTTTGTAATAATACAAATCTCTCATAGCCCTAAGTCTTACCAGTAATCTTTGGCAAAAATAAACACACTGTTCCTTATCTTCACCTGGCTCGGTGACACATTTCTCTCCTTTGAAAACAATCTCGTTTGGTTTAAATTATAATGCAAATTGCCTCCTTTACACTTTACATTCTAAAACTTCCCCATGTTTACCTAATTAACAGTTCAAACCTAACTTCTCTTCTTACATCAAAACACCCAGACCAGCTTCTTCTAATTCGAAAAAGTCTCACACAACCACATCACAGACACATGTGGACACAGAGAAATGGACTCTATTTTACAATAAATTCCAATAACATTATGGAGATTATTATATATTCCTGACATGCTGTCACTCAGTCGCAGTTTCCTGTCATTGGGACATTATCTTTGTGTGTGTGTGTCTGTGTGTGGGTATGTGGATGTGGGTGTGTGTGAGCGTGTGTGTGTGAGAATGTATGTGTGAGAATGTGTGTGTGTGAATGTTGTTACAACTGGGTGACGGGGAGTGAACTGGCTCCCTTTCTATTCAACCCCCATGCTTGGTTGCAAAAAGGGTTTAAAATATAGTTTCCCCCAAATGCAATTTTCATAACAAGTCATACACACGCTCACACACAGGCACACATACACATGCTCACACACAGGCACACACACACAGACACACAGGTGCACAGGCATACACACACAAACGCACACAAAGACAGACAAGCACAGACACACACCACACTGACACACACACACAGACAGGCACAGACACACACCACACTGACACCCACACACAGACAGGCACAGACACACACACACGCTCACACACAAAGGTACACACACACACACACTCACAAACACACACATACACACACACAGATATCAGAGGTAAAATAATTATGGAGTCCAATTAAAAAATTAAAAGAGTTGTTAGCTTATACTGCAGCATAGTTTGTGAAGGTTGAAGCTGTTTTAAATTAGTTGGTTTGCTGTAGAATCCTGTATTTCATCTGGCTCAGACTTGCACATTATTGAAGACACTCTGTTAGCTTCAGACAGAGAGAGAGAAAGAAAGGGGGAGAGAGAGAGAGAGAGAGAGACAGGGAGAGAGGGAGAAATCATTTCTGTTCTTTTCTAGCAGAGTTTTTAGATGACTGTCATATTTCTTTTTCCTCCTCCTTTCTCTTATATCTGCTTGGCAGAACCATTTGTTAAACTCCTGTCTGTATATTCCTGAAAGGGAATTCGATCAGCATGTTTTGCATTCATTGTTAAAGGCCAAGTATTCCCATTTCTTATCTTTGCATCTCCAAAACATTTGATGCATTTCAAGATATAAATCAACAGGAGATGGGGGTATTGCATCCTCCACAGGGGGTTTTGAATGGCTGATGATTATCCGCTTGGTGAGCAGTTCCCACTGTTTTGATAGAACTACAGCTGATCAAAGTCCAGCACTGTGCATTTTAATGCCTTCCTTTTAAGAGTGTCCCTGTTTGAAGTGGACCCTGACACACCCCAGGCATGAACTTCCATGCAACAGGTCTGCAGTGCAATTCAATTGAACCTTTCCAGAGAAGTGATCAACTTCACAGTATCAGCAATCAGATGACTTGTGTCAGCCATTTTTGATCTGTGTACAATCTTGTATTTCTTTGAAAAACAGGTCACTTTTAGACAGTACAATACGCCTTTGGTCTATTAGTTAAGTTGTAGGAAGCTCTTAATCGCAGTTTGCTGTCATTGGGATATTGTCTTTGTGTGTGTTTGTGCATGTGTGTGAGTGAATGTGTGTGTGTGAGAATGTGAGTGTGTTTGTGTCTGTCTATAAGTGTGTGAGCATGTGTATGTGTGTTTGTGTATGTGTGTGTGCATGTCTGTGTGTGTAAGTGAGTGTGTATGTGAGTGAGTGCGTTTGTGTCTCTGTGTATGTGTGTATGTATATGTGTATGCATGTGTGTGTGTGTGTGTGTGTGTGTGTCTGTGTGTGTGTGTGTCTATGTTTGGGAGAGAGAGCGAGAGCATTTCACAGAGTGAAACCTCCCTGAGTGTGGCCGGTGTGCTTAACATTTAAGCCACACAGACAGGATGTGGTTAAAAGGTCAAAGCACAAGGAGTGAGTGTCTTTCCCAGTGACTGTCTCTCTGTGGGTATCCTGTGGGTTTCTGTGAACTGCCTTTGGTTTTAAAAAAAATCTTCCAACCCCACATGCACGGCACCAAATAAGGATTTGGAAGCTGCAGCTCAGAGAGTAACTAGTCCCCCGAGAATTCACAGCCCCTCAAACACAGATTAACAGCATTAATCCTGACCGTCAGCCCACTCACTCATTGCCTCTTGTCTCAGACACTAGAAAGTGGAAGTTAAGGCCAGATTTTCACTCCCGGGTCGGGGGACACAGAGACGGCAGAATTCCCGACTCCACCAACTCCACCTCTAAACATGTCAGTCCCAGATGCCGATGTGTGGTCCGGGTGTCGGGGGGTGTGGGTGGGTCGGCCATGGTGCTGGGGGAAGGGATGGTGGTGGGGGAGGGGGTGTGGGGGTGGGGGTCGGGGTGGTGGGGGTGTGGGTGGGGGTGGTGGGTATGGGGGTGGGGGTGATGGTGTGGGTGGGGGTGGTGGGTGTGGGGGTGTGGGTGGGGGTGTGGGTGGGGGTGGGGGTGTGGATGGGGGTGGGGTTGGGGGTGTGGGTGGGGGTGGGGGTGGGGTTGGGGGTGTGGGTCTGGGTGGGGGTGGGGTTAGGGGTGGGGGTGGGGGTGTGTGTGGGTGTAGGGGTGGGGGTGGGGGAGGGGTTGGTGGTGGGGGTGATGGTGTGGGTGGGGGTGGTGGGTGTGGGTGTGGGTGTGGGTGTAGGGGTGGGTGTGGGGGAGGGGTTGGTGGTGGGCGTGATGGTGTGGGTGGGGGTGGGGGTGTTGGGGGTGGGGGTGTGGGTGGGGGTGTGGGTGGGGTTGGGGGTGTGGGTGGGGGTGGGGGTGGGTGTGGGGGTGGGGGTGGGCGTGATGGTGTGGGTGGGTGTGGGGGTGGGGGTGTGGGTGGGGGTGTGGGTGTGGGTGGGGGTGGGGGTGGGTGTGGGGGTGTGGGTGTGGGTGGGGTTGGGGGTGGGTGTGGGGGTGTGGGTGTGGGTGGGGGTGGGGGTGGGTGTGGGGGTGTGGGTGTGGGTGGGGTTGGGGGTGGGTGTGGGGGTGTGGGTGTGGGTGGGAGTGGGTGTGGGGGTGTGGGTGTGGGTGGGGTTGGGGGTGGGTGTGGGGGTGTGGGTGTGGGTGGGGGTGGGTGTGGGGGTGTGGGTGTGGGTGGGGGTGGGTGTGGGGGTGTGGGTGTGGGTGGGGTTGGGGGTGGGGGTGTGGGTGGGGTTGTGGGTGGGGGTGGGCGTGGGGGTGTGGTTGGGGGTGTGGGTGGGGTTGGTGGTGGGAGTGGGGGTGTGGGTGGGGGTGGGTGTGGGCGTGGGGGTGGTGGAGGGTTGGGCGTGGGGGTGGTGTGGTGGGGTGGGGGAGGGGTGGATGTGGGGTTTGGGGTGGGGTGGGGGGGTGGGGGTGTGGGGGTGGGGGTGGGGGGGTGGGGGTGGTGGGGGTGGGGGTGGGCTGTGGGGGTGGGGTGGGTGGGGTGGTGGGGGTGGGGTGTGGGTGGTGGGGGTGGGTGTGGGGTGGGGGTGGTGGGTGTGGGTGTGGGGATTGGGGTGGTGGGGGTGGGGGTGGTGAGGATGGGGGTGGGTGTGGGGGTGTGAGTGGGGGTTGGGGGGGTGGTGTGGGGGTGGGGGTGTGGGTGGGGGTGTGGGTGGGGGTGGGGGTGGGGGAGGGTTGGGCGTGGGAGTGGGGGTGGGTGTGGGGTGGGGGTGGGGATTGGGGTGGGGGTGGGTGTGGGGTGTGGGTGTGGGTTGGGGGTGGGGCTGGTGTGGGTGGGTGTGGGGGAGGAGGTGATGTGGTCTAGAATAGCAGTCCGACTGGGTGACCCCGGAGCGGTGAGGGGTCAGGGGAGGGTCCGGTGGGGGTCGGGTCCCTCGGGCACCGATAAAAAGCGGGGCCTTCAGAAAGGCCCATTTGAGAGGTGGGTGGTCAATGGTGAAGTCCCTGTGCCTCGGGGGAGACGTCGTCGTCTTGTCAGGCGAGTGTCCGACTGTAAACTCTGTCCGCCTGTTACCTGAGCCTGGAACCTTCGGCCCATCATGGGCTTTCCCATCAATGGTGAAGTCCCTGTGGGGGAGGGGCAGTCCCTTGAGTAATGGTGGGGACAATGGACGAGCTTCTTTATGTGGGAGGGTCTCCCCAGGGATTGGCTGAGAGCAATTGGGAGATGGGAGGAGCTTATGAGAATCTGTTTTTACACAAGGAGCGTCTGGCGATGACCCCGCCCCACACAGGGGCAGCCCTGGTTACATGGCCACGCCCCCCAGCTGCTCTGTCATTGGCCACTTCCTCACCCTCATCCCTTCAGAATCTTCCACACGGACAGAGGCTCCTCATCTCCCTCCCCCTCCTCCTCACCCTCCTCATCCCCCTCCTCATCCCCTCCTCATCCTCCTCCTCATCCCCCTCCTCATTTCCCTCCTCATCCCCCTCCTCATCCCCTCCTCATCCCCTCCTCATCCCCCTCCTCATCCCCTCCTCATCCCCTCCTCATCCCCTCCTCATCCCCTCCACATCCCCCTCCTCATCCCCCTCCTCATCCCCTCCTCCATCCCTTCCTCATCCCTCCTCACCCCTCCTCATCCCTCCTCATCCTCCTCCTCATCCCCCTCCTCATCCCCTCCTCATCCCCTCCTCCTCCCCCTCCTCATCCCCCTCCTCATCCCCTCCTCATCTCCGTCCTCATCCCCTCCTCATCCACCTCCTCATCCCCCTCCTCATCCCCCTCCTCATCCCCTCCTCATCCCCCTCCTCAACTCCCTCCTCATCTCCCCCTCCTCATCCCCTCCTCATCTCCCTCCTCATCCCCTCCTCATCCCCCTTCTCATCTCCCCCTCCTCATCCCCTCCTCATCCCCCTCCTCATCCCCCTCCTCATCCCCTCCTCATCCTCCTCCTCATCCCCCTCCTCATCCCCTCCTCATCCCCCTCGTCCTCCCCTCCTCATCCCCCTCCTCATCCCCCTCCTCATCCTCCTCCTCATCCACCACCTCATCCCCTCCTCATCTCCCTCCTCATCCCCTCCTCATCCTCCTCCTCATCACCCTCCTCATCCCCTCCTCATCCCCCTCCTCCTCCCCTCCTCATCCTCCTCCTCATCCCGCAGCTCATCCCCTCCTCATCTCCCTCCTCATCCCCTCCTCATCCCCCTGCGCAACTCCCTCCTCATCTCCCTCCTCATCCCCCTCCTCATACCCCTCCTCATACCCCTCCTCATCCCCCTCCTCATCCCCTCCTCCTCCTCCTCCCCCTCCTGATCCACCTCCTCATCCCCTCCTCCTCCTCCACATCCCCCTCATGATCCCCCTCCTCAACCCCTCCTCATCCTCCTCCTCATCCCCCTCCTCATCCCCTCCTCCTCAACATCCCCTCCTGATCCCCCTCCTCAACCCCTTCTCATCCCCTCCTCATCTCCCTCCTCATCCCCCTCCTCATCCCCCCTCATCACCCTTCTCATCCCCCTCCTCATCCTCCTCCTAATCTCCTCCTCATCTCCCTCCTCATCCCCCTCCTCATCCACCTCTTCATCTCCCTCCTCATCTCCCTCCTCATCCCATCCTCATCCCCCTCCTCATCCCCTCCTCATCCCCCTCCTCACCCCTCCTCACCCCGTCCTGATCCTCCTCCTCAAGCCCTCCTCATCCCCCTCCTCATCCCTCTCCTCATCCTCCTCCTCATCCCCCTCCTCATCTCCCTCCTCATCCCCCTCCGCATCCTCCTCCTCATCCTCCTCCTCAACCCCCTCCTCATCCCCCTCCTCATCCTCCTCCTCATCCCCCTCCTCATTCCCCTCCTCATCCCCCTCCTCATCCATTTTGCAAACGAACAGAAGCTTCAACCTCCTCCGCGACCTCCATCACCTCGAAGCACCAGGGTCACCATCACCTGCAAGTTCCCCTCGCAGCCACACACCACCCTGACTCGGAGCTATACCGCCATTCCTTCCCTGTCACTGACGCCATTCAGCCCTATCGAGCCTGATGCACAGGAACAGGAAGAGGCCATTCAGCCCCTCTAGCCTCCTTCTCTATTTGACTAGATCACGGCCGATCTGTATCTTATCCCCATCCACCCGCCTCGGTTCCGTGACCCTTAACCCCCCCCGACCCAACAAAAATCTCTCAATCTCAGTTTTGAAATTTACAATTGACCCCTCCCAGTCTCGACAGCTTTTTCTGGGGGAGAGAGTTCCAGATTTCCACCCCCCCAACTTTGTGTGAAGAAGTGCTTCCTGACATCACCCCCTGAACGGCCTGGCTGCAATTATAAGATTCTGCCCCCTTGTTCTGGACCCCCCCTCACCTCACCCCCACCATCGGGGGAAATAGTTTCTCCTTATCGACCCCATCGAATCCTTTAATCATCTTAAACCCCTCGATTAGATCACCCCTTAATCTTCGAGACTCGAGGGAACACAAGCCTGGTCTGTGCAACCTGTCCTCGGGATTTAACCCTTTCAGCCCCGGGATCGTTCTGGTGACTCTGGGCTGCTCCCCCTCCGAGGACAATATCCCCTCCCTGAGGAGCAGGGTCCAGGACTGAACCCAGTGACTACAGGTGGGGTCTGAGAGAAGCTTTAGAAAACTGTGCCGCACACTTCAAAAACTTCTTAAATTCAACCCTGTATCGAGTGCCTTAGAATACTGGGGCCAATATTTACCCCCAACTAACATCCCTAAAAACAGATGATCTGGGTCATTCTCACATTGCTGTTTGTGGGAGCTTGCTGTGCGCAAATTGACTGTGGTGTTTCCTACTTTACAACGGGGATCCGCACGTCAAAGATAGTCCTTCATTCCCTGAGAAATGTTTTTGAACAGTGGATGCTGTTGAAACGTAGGAAACAGGGCAGACATTTTCTGCACAGCAGGATCCCACAAACAGCAGTGGGATACAGACCCAGAACATCTGTTCTTTTTAATGATGTTGGTTTAGGGATAAATATTGGTCCCAGGACACTGGGGATAACTACCCCACCCGACACTGTACCCACCCCCGAAAAGTGTCCATGGGGTTTTTGACATCCATCCGAGGTGTCCACTCTGTGCCTGTTCCAGGATCTTGAGGCTCAAGACCCAACATTGGGTTCACTTTGAGCCTATCCAATCGGGCACAGGGACTGTTCCCACAAACTGCCAGGACCTGTCTTAAGGCTATTGTTCCCTCTCGGCATGAGAGGGATGATGGGTTGAAGGTCATCTTTCACCCGAATCCTGTCTTAACAACATTGTAAACGCAGTAGGAAAAATCCCACTGGCCTCTTGTATCTTAACAACATCGTAAACATGACCTAAAGAATCCCCTGGTCTCCCCTGAGTGTTTCTAATATTGTAAACACAGTGGGCATATTTCCTCCAGCCTCTGAGAGGTAAAACTATGACACTAGAGCACCGCCATTGGCAGGAGGGTGTAACTACAGTGTGACATGTTTACATGGGAATGTTACATTACAAATGAAGGTACATGATTGTAAATAATGAAAAGGGCATGTGATAACAGGAAATGGTGCCTTGGAGAATGGAGTTATTCACCAGAGTATGGTATTTCATTTGAAAAACAATATACAGAAATGTCTGAGCATTTTAATTGCTTGTTTTTTATATTCATTTATGGGATGTGGACGGCATTAGCTAGGCCAGAATTATTGCCCATCCCTAATTGCCCTTGAGAAGGTGGTGGTGAGCTGCCTTCTTGAACTGTTGCAGTCCATGTGGGGTAGGTACACCCACAGTGCTGTTAGGGAGGGAGTTGCAGGATTTGGACCCAGTGACAGTGAAGGAACGGCCGATATATTTCCAAGTCAGGATGGTGAGTGACTTGGAGGGTAACTTCCAGGCGGTGGTGTTACCATGTATCTGCTGCCCTGTACTTTGAGATGGTAGTGGTCGTGTGTTTGAAGGTGCTGCCTAAGGAGGTTTGGTAAGTTCCTGCAGTGCACCTTGTAGATGGTACACACTGCTGCTACTGTGTGCCGGTTGTGCAGAGAGTGAATGTTTGTGGATGGGGTGCCAATGTAGTGGGGCTGCTTTGCCCTGAGTGGTGTTGAGTTTATTGAATCTTGTTGGAGCTGCACTCATCCAGGCAAGTGGAGAGTCTTCCATCACGCTCCTGACCTGTGCCTTGAAGATGGTGGACAGGTTTTGGGGAGTCTGGAGTGAGTTACTCACTGCATGATTCCCAGCCTCTGACCTGCTCTTGTAGCCACAGTATTTTTATGGCTGGTCCAGTACAATTTCTGGTCAATGGTAACCACCAGGATGTTGATAGTGGGGGATTCAGCAATGTTAATGCCATTGAACATCAAGGTGCGATGGTTAGATTCTCTCTTATTGGAGATGGTCATTGCCTGACACTTGTCAGCTCAAGCCTGGATATTGTCCAGGTCTTGCTGCATTTGGACAAGGACTGCTTCAGTATCTGAGGAACCGTGAATGATGCTGAACAATGTGCAATCATCAGTGAACATCCACACTTCTGTCCTTATGATGGAAGGAAGGTCATTGATGAAGCAGCTGAAGATGGTTGGGCCGAGGACACTACTCTGAGTAACTCCTGCAGTGATGTCCTGGAACTGAGATGATTGACCTCCAACATCCACAACTATCTTCCTTTGTGCTGGGTATGGCTCCAACCAGTGGAGAGTTTTCCCTCTGTTATAATGTGGTAGATGATGTGTGCCAGGGGGACCAAATCCACAAGGGAAACTTGGTCACACTATCACAACGGTTTTGCAATTTGTATTTATTATGAGATGTGTGACCTGAATTCAGGAGTAATGTGTCAACCAAGACATTTAGAGATCTTCAAAATTAAATTTCAATATTCATTAACAAAATACAAGATTTCAAGCACACACATAAGGCTACGGTTACTATTATAACAAATCCTAAACTTCCTAATTAACCTTGAAGATGGTGGACAGGCACTGGGGAGTCCAGAGCTGAGTAGTACAATCCCGTTTAAGGCAACAGTCCAAAATATATTTCAGATTTAAAAACAGAACCAGCAAGTTAACACAGTACACACTTGAGAGTGGAATTCCAAATGGCTTTCTCGATCTATGGTCACTGAACATAACAGACCTATGGACAAATGCCTGGAGGCTTCTTGAAGGCTGATTCACACACTCTTATAAGATTTTACATGGTCCCCAAAATAGCCTTTCATTCTCCTTTGTTTATGTTTCTCTCTCTTTGAGATGTATATTTCATTGTTCCATATGTCTTTGGAATTATACATTTCCCATAATATAAAAATTTTAATGTTGCCAATGTTGTCAATAACCTTTGGGGAAAAATAAACACACTGCTCAACCTTACTTATCGGCCTCGTTGTAAACAGACCAACAGCCCTTTGAAATCCAAACAATCCCGTCACTTATCTAAAAATGCAAATTCCCTTCACACCTTACATGCTAAGTCAGCCTCCATGTTCACTCATTAGCATTTCAAGTACATTTCTACACCTAGCTTCTTTTGATAATCTCAAACTTGCAGTCTACCTGACTCCAGATATAATTAAGCCACACAGACAGACCCATCTACACTCACACCCAGAAACCTAGTTTACAACAAAACAGGACAATATTATGTAAATTATTATACTTTCGTCCCACCCCTGATTCCCGTTGACTCCAGTTTTGCTCGGGATCCTAGATGGCACACTCGGTCAAATGCAGCCTTGATGTCAAAGGCAGTCACTCTCACCTCACCTTGTATTAACAGATGTAAAATTATACATAATTCATAAGCTTCTCACAATCTTTTACAGCATGGAAAAAGGTGCAGCATTCAGAAAGCTCACTCAGAACAGATAAAAAAAAAGTTGAGCAACATCATATTTCTGTTCATTACTATTTGGCCATGTTGGCTGCACACACCTCACAGCCTCGGTCCCTGTTTCACACTCTTTTTTTCTGGAATCTGATCTGTGCGTATTCCGTGTCCTCGCTCCTCTGCACAGTCCTGTCACCGCTGGGCAGCTTTGAAAAGTTGATGTTGGCGTAGAGAAGCTCGTCTGGTTTGTCGGGGTTCCCATGTCCAGCATCGCCTCCCACTGGACCTTCAGAGAGATCCCGGGGAGCTGGGGTCCCCCCCTCACTAGTTGTGTCTCTGGTTGTGTCCTGGGGCTCAGTAATCAGCACGTTCTGTTTACGCTACAGAGAAATGGAAACAGAAGACATCCTCACATCATTTACTGGCACTGATAGGGTTAAATTATTGTGCAGACTCGTTTAATTCTATCTCTCATATCGTATAAAAGATACCACCTATGGCAGTGCAGCACTCCCTCAGTACTGACCCTCCAACAGTGCAGCAATCCCTCAGTACTGACCCTCCGACAATGCAGCACTCCCTCAATACTGACCCTCTGACAGTGCAGCACTCCCTCAGTACTGATCCTCCGACAGTGCAGCACTCTCTCAGTACTGACACTCTGTCAGTCTCGCACTCAATCGGTAATGGCTCTGGCGAGTGACGGCTTGGATTCTGCACTCAGGTTCCTGGTGTGAGGCTCAATAACGTGAACCTTGTAATCAGAGAGAGGATGAGAGAGAGGGATAGAGGAGGGATAGAGACAGAGTGTTATTAATCTATTAATCTTTGTATTGTAATTGCAAACTGTCTTTTTAAACAGATCTTTAGTCTGTGTGTGTGCCTGTGTGTATTTGAATTGGATTAAAGCCAGCCAGTCTGTGTGCTTTGATGTATAGTAGTTTTGAGATGTAAACAAAGAGGTAAAGTGGTAATTTGCATTTTTAAATAAAGCATTCAAAGCCTGAGAGTGAAATCTTAAACCAATCAACGTTTATATTACTAATAAAATTGATACGATGAAAGAGGATTTATTATTGGAAGAGATGGAGTTCAAAGGTCCTGATGATACATTGCGAATTTACCTTCAAAAAGAAGCCATAAGACTAAGACATAGGAGGAGAAATTAGACCATTCGGTCCATCGAGTCTGCTCCACCATTCATACATGGCTGATATGTTTCACAAACCCCATTCTCCCACCTTCTCTCCTAACCTTTGATCCCCTTACCAATCAAGAGCCTATCAATCTCCATATTCTTTACACTCAAGCGCTGGGTATAACTTGAGCAGTTTTGTGTGTGCAGAGCAGAGGCTTGTAACATCAAAGCAGCTGTAAGCCTACACCTGTCTGCAAAGGAACCAAAGTGAAAGGAACCTCATTTGGAATTTGTGAGGGGAAAATGCTTTGCCTGGAATCTGCTTAAAGTCTATGGGTTGTCTTAGAGTAGATTAGTTTGAGAATTTGTTATAAAGTTATGATAATACTAGTTTGTAGACATGTGCATATGCTTAATTTGTGTAAATTAATAAATGGCTCATGTAGTTTGATATAAACCCATCTCGAGAACTGGTGGTCTTATTCCTGAATTTAGAGCTGCATCTCAAACATTCCACTGGGAAATATAGGTTATGACAGTTGTTTAAAGTTTCCCTCTGGGATTTTAAACAACAGCCTTTACCAGTTGCTGTGTCATAACAGAGAGACAGCACGATACTGAACCATTGCTGACTCCACAGGTACAAATCAGTGGGTAACTGGGCTGGGAATCTGGGACACGTGTTGTCTACACACTGAGATTGAAGCTTTGGAGTGAGTGTAAACAGCTCCTGTACCTGGTGCTTCACAGAGAGTGGACTGGGGGTCAATGCAATGTCACTGGTCCCTGAAACTCTCTCCTCCATCGCTGTCTTTCTCCTGAAATAACACAATATCACACTGTGGTTATCATATAGCAGAGAGTCAGTGCAGCACAGACACAGGGCCCACTGTAACCTTACACCAACGACTGGACTGTCTCTTTGAATCAGTTCTGCACAAAGCACAGAATCAAGCAGCTTGACACCATCCAGGACAAAGCAGCCCAATTGATCGACACCCCATCCACCACATTAAACATTCACTCCCTCCACCCATGAACACACAGAGGCAGCCGTGTGTGTACCATCTACAAGATGCACTGCAGCAACTCAGCAAGGCTCCTTCAACAGCACCTTCCAAACCCACGACCTCTACCATCTAGAAGGACAAGGGCAGCAGAAACATGGGAACACCACCACCTGGAAGTTCCCCTCCAAGTCACTCACCATCCTGACTTGGAAATATATCACTGTTCCTTCACTGTCGCTGGGTCAAACTCCTGTAACTCCCTCTCTAACAGCACTGTGGGTGTACCTACACCACATGGACTGCAGCGGGTCAAGAAGGCAGCACACCACACCTTCTCAAGGGCAATTAGAGATGGGGATTAACGCTGACATCACCAGTGACAGACACATTCAATGAAAGAATTAAAAATCACACTGATCAATGTATTTATAGTGAGCCTGCTGCACACACGCCCTGTCGAAGGAGCCTTTGTGGTTCCATTGTTAATCGAAGCAGATCAGAGTTACTACAACTACTTGCATTTATATAGCACCTTCAATGTAGCAAAATGTCCCAAGGCTCATCCGGGGATTGTTAGTCACATCTTCACCTGACTCTGAGGCACATGAGGAGATATTAGGGACAGGAGACCAACAGCTGAGTCAACAAAGTCAGTTATTAATGGGCATCTTAAAGGAGGAGCTGGAGATAGAGAATGAGAGACAGACACAGAAAGAAAGACAGAGACAGGGAGGGAGAGAGAGAGAGAGAGACAGAGAGAGAGACAGTGAATCTCTGTCCCCAATGGCTCAGCATCCAGTCCTCTCTGGAGAAGCATTTCATTCCAAACCACACCAACCGCAGCCCAATTCCATCCCTTCCTCCATCTCCCCCCCCTCTCCCCCATTGGGTTGTTTCCTTTTCCCAGGAATCTCAATCCCTACCCCCACCCCCACACCTCCTCACTCACTCTCCCCATTTCTCATTCAGTTATGCTCGAACCTGATCTGTGCGTATTCTGTCTCCTCTTCCCTGTGGACAGATCCATCACCACTGGACATCCTCAAGACTTGGGGATTGGCGTAGAGAAACTCTTCAGGTTTGTCGGTGTTCCCATGTCCAGCATCGCCTCCCACTGCACCTTCAGAGAGACCCCGGGGAGCTGGGGTCTCCCCCTCGCCAGTTGTGTCTCTGTTTGTGTTCCGGGGCTCAGTAATCAGCACGTTCTGTTTACCCTACAGAGAAATGGAAACAGAAGATATCCACACATCACTTACTGGCACTGATAGGGTTAAATTAGTGTGCAGCATCGTTAGTGTCAGTCGTGTCTCAGTGGGTTTAACCCTCTCTCTCATGTCATATGAAAGAAACCACCTATGGCAGTGCAGCACTCCCTCAGTACTGACCCTCCGACAGTGCAGCACTCCCTCAGTACTGAACTTCTCTCAGTGCAGCTCTCCCTCAGTACTGACCCTCCAACAGTGCAGCGCTCCCTCAGTACTGACCCTCCGACAGTGCAGCGCTCCCTCAGTACTGACCCTCCGACAGTGCAGCACTCCCTCAGTACTGACCCTCCGACATTGCAACGGTCCCTCAGTACTGACCTTCCGAAAGTGCAGCACTCCCTCAGTACTGACCCTCTGTCAGTCTCGCACTCCCTCGGTAATGGCTCTGGTGAGTGACAGCTTGGATTCTGCACTCAGGTGCCTGGTGTGAAGCTCATTAACATGAACCTTGTAATCAGAGAGAGGATGAGAGACAGAGAGAGAGAGAGAGAGAGAGAAAGGGAGGTAGGGATAGAGAGAGAGACTGTCATGATGCGATTAATGGATATCATGTTATTGGAAATTATTTTTATTCACATAGGGGTTTAGTCTGTGGGTGTGTCTGTGTGTGTTTTAATTGGATTAAAGCCAGCCAGTCAGGGTATTTTGATGTTTAGTAGTTTTGAGATGCAAACTGAGGGATAAAAATTTGTATTTTTAAACAGAGCATTCAAAGCCTGAGAGTGAAATCTTAAACCAATCAACATTTATTTTATTGATAAAATTGATACTATGACAGAGGATTTATTGTTAGAAGAGATGGAGTTCAAAGGTCCTGATGATACAATGAGAATTTACATCCAAAGAGAAGCGCTAGGTATAACTTGAGCAGTTTTGTGTGTGCAGAGCAGAGGCTTGTAACATCAAAGCATCTGTAAGCCTACACCTGTCTGCAAAGGAACCAAAGTGAAAGGAACCTCGTTTGGAATTTGTGAGGGGAAAATGCTTTGCCTGGAATCTGCTTAAATTCTAGGGTTGTCTTAGAGGAGATTAGTTTGGGAATTTGTTAAAAAGTTATGATAATACTAGTTTGTAGACATGTGCATATGTTTAACTTGTGTAAATTAATAAATGTCTCATGTAGTTTGATATAAACCCATCTCGAGAACTGGTGGTCTTATTCCTGAATTTAGAGCTGCATCTCAAACATTCCACTGGGAAATATAGGTTATGACAGTTGTTTAAAGTTTCCCTCTGGGATTTTAAACAACAGCCTTTACCAGTTGCTGTGTCATAACAGAAAGACAGCATGATACTGAACCATTGCTGACTCCACAGGTACAAATCAGTGGGTAACCGGGCTGGGAATCTGGGACACGTGTTGTCTACACACTGAGATTGAAGCTTTGGAGTGAGTGTAAACAGCTCCTGTACCTGGTGCTTCACAGAGAGTGAACTGGGGGTCAATGCAATGTCACTGGTCCCTGAAACTCTCTCCTCCATCGCTGTCCTTCTCCTGCAATAACACAACATCACACTGTGGTTATCATATAGTAGAGAGTCAGTGCAGCACAGACACAGAGCCCAGTGTAACCTTACACCAATGACTGGACTCTCTCTTTAAAACACATCTGCACAAAGCACAGAATCAAGCAGCTTGACACCATCCAGGACAAAGCAGCCCAATTGATCGACACCCCATCCACCACATTAAACATTCACTCCCTCCACCCATGAACACACAGAGGCAGCCGTGTGTGTACCATCTACAAGATGCACTGCAGCAACTCAGCAAGGCTCCTTCAACAGCACCTTCCAAACCCACGACCTCTACCATCTAGAAGGACAAGGGCAGCAGAAACATGGGAACACCACCACCTGGAAGTTCCCCTCCAAGTCACTCACCATCCTGACTTGGAAATATATCACTGTTCCTTCACTGTCGCTGGGTCAAACTCCTGTAACTCCCTCTCTAACAGCACTGTGGGTGTACCTACACCACATGGACTGCAGCGGGTCAAGAAGGCAGCACACCACACCTTCTCAAGGGCAATTAGAGATGGGGATTAACGCTGACATCACCAGTGACAGACACATTCAATGAAAGAATTAAAAATCACACAGATCAATGTATTTATATTGAGCCTGCTGCACACACGCCCTGTCGAAGGAGCCTTTGTGGTTCCATTGTTAATCGAAGCAGATCAGAGTTACTACAACTACTTGCATTTATATAGCACCTTCAATGTAGCAAAATGTCCCAAGGCTCATCCGGGGATTGTTAGTCACATCTTCACCTGACTCTGAGGCACATAAGGAGATATTAGGGACAGGAGACCAACAGCTGAGTCAACAAAGTCAGTTATTAATGGGCATCTTAAAGGAGGAGCTGGAGATAGAGAATGAGAGACAGACACAGAAAGAAGGACAGAGACAGGGAGGGAGAGAGAGAGAGAGACAGAGAGAGACAGTGAATCTCTGTCCCCAATGGCTCAGCATCCAGTCCTCTCTGGAGAAGCATTTCATTCCAAACCCCACCAACCGCAGCCCAATTCCATCTCTTCCTCCATCTCCCCCCACTCTCCCCCAGTGGGTTGTTTCCTGTTCCCAGGAATCTCAATCCCTACCCCCACCCCCACAACTCCTCACTCACTCTCCCCATTTCTCATTCAGTTATGCTCGAACCTGATCTGTGCGTATTCTGTCTCCTCTTCCCTGTGGACAGATCCATCACCACTGGACATCCTCAAGACTTGGGGATTGGCGTAGAGAAACTCTTCAGGTTTGTCGGTGTTCCCACGTCCAGCATCGCCTCCCACTGCACCTTCAGAGAGACCCCGGGGAGCTGGGGTCTCCCCCTCGCCAGTTGTGTCTCTGTTTGTGTTCTGGGGCTCAGTAATCAGCACGTTCTGTTTACCCTACAGAGAAATGGAAACAGAAGATATCCACACATCACTTACTGGCACTGATAGGGTTAAATTAGTGTGCAGCATCGTTAGTGTCAGTCGTGTCTCAGTGGGTTTAACCCTCAATCTCATGTCATATGAAAGATACCACCTATGGCAGTGCAGCACTCCCTCAGTACTGACCCTCCGACAGTGCAGCACTCCCTCAGTACTGACCCTCGAACAGTGCAGCACTCCCACAGTACTGACCCTCCAACAGTGCAGCGCTCCCTCAGTACTGACCCTCCGACTGTGCAGCGCTCCCTCAGTACTGACCCTCCGACAGTGCAGCACTCCCTCAGTACTGACCCTCCGACATTGCAACGGTCCCTCAGTACTGACCTTCCGAAAGTGCAGCACTCCCTCAGTACTGACCCTCTGTCAATCTCGCACTCCCTCGGTAATGGCTCTGGTGAGTGATGGCTTGGATTCTGCACTCAAGTGTCTGGTGTGAAGCTCATTAACATGAGCCTTGTAATCAGAGAGAGGATGAGAGACAGAGAGAGAGAGAGAGAGAGAGAAAGGGAGGTAGGGATAGAGAGAGAGACTGTCATGATGCGATTAATGGATATCATGTTATTGGAAATTATTTTTATTCACATAGGGGTTTAGTCTGTGGGTGTGTCTGTGTGTGTTTTAACAGGATTAAAGCCAGCCAGTCAGGGTATTTTGATGTTTAGTAGTTTTGAGATGTAAACTGAGGGATAAAAAATTGTATTTTCAAACAGAGCATTCAAAGCCTGAGAGTGAAATCTTAAACCAATCAACATTTATTTTATTGATAAAATTGATACTATGACAGAGGATTTATTGTTAGAAGAGATGGAGTTCAAAGGTCCTGATGATACAATGAGAATTTACATCCAAAGAGAAGCGCTAGGTATAACTTGAGCAGTTTTGTGTGTGCAGAGCAGAGGCTTGTAACATCAAAGCATCTGTAAGCCTACACCTGTCTGCAAAGGAACCAAAGTGAAAGGAACCTCGTTTGGAATTTGTGAGGGGAAAATGCTTTGCCTGGAATCTGCTTAAATTCTAGGGTTGTCTTAGAGGAGATTAGTTTGGGAATTTGTTAAAAAGTTATGATAATACTAGTTTGTAGACATGTGCATATGTTTAACTTGTGTAAATTAATAAATGTCTCATGTAGTTTGATATAAACCCATCTCGAGAACTGGTGGTCTTATTCCTGAATTTAGAGCTGCATCTCAAACATTCCACTGGGAAATATAGGTTATGACAGTTGTTTTAGTTTCCCTTTGGGATTTTAAACAACAGCCTTTACCAGTTGCAGTGTCATAACAGAAAGACAGCATGATACTGAACCATTGCTGACTCCACAGGTACAAATCAGTGGGTAACCGGGCTGGGAATCTGGGACACGTGTTGTCTACACACTGAGATTGAAGCTTTGGAGTGAGTGTAAACAGCTCCTGTACCTGGTGCTTCACAGAGAGTGGACTGGAGGTCAATGCAATGTCACTGGTCCCTGAAACCCTCTCCTCCATCACTGTCTTTCTCCTGCAATAACACAACATCACACTGTGGTTATCATATAGTAGAGAGTCAGTGCAGCACAGACACAGAGCCCAGTGTAACCTTACACCAATGACTGGACTCTCTCTTTAAAACACATCTGCACAAAGCACAGAATCAAGAATCTCGACACAATCCACAACAAAGCAGCCCGATTGATCGACACCCCATACACCACATTAAACATTCACTCCCTCCACCATGAACACACAGTGGCAGCAGTGTGTGTACCATTTACAAGATGCACTGCAGCAACTCAGCAAGGCTCCTTCGACAGCACCTTCCAAACCCATGACCTCTACCATCTAGAAGGACAAGGGCTGCAGACACATGGGAACACCACCACCTGCAAGTTCCCCTCCAAGTCACTCACCATCCTGACTTGGAAATATATCACCATTCCTTCACTGTCGCTGGGTCAAACTCCTGGAACTCCCTCTCTAACAGCACGGTGGGTGTACCTACACCACATGGACTGCAGCGGGTCAAGAAGGAAACTCACCACCACCTTCTCAAGGGCAATTAGAGATGGGCAATTCATAGCGGCCTCACCAGTGACAGTCACATTCGATGAAAGAATTTAAGATCTCACAGCTCAGGACGAAGCCACTCAGCCCAAGGTGCCTGTGCTGAAACTTTGTAAAAACTGTCCAATTACTCCTAAGCAAATGTTTATACTAAAATCAAGTTAAATCTTCAGACGTACTTTCTCACACAGATGAAGATGAATATTCCAACCAGGAAAACACACAACATGATCCCAGCCGTGAGCAATCCTACTGTCCATTTACTGGAGTCTCTACCTGTAAAAACAGCCATTAATTACTGCACTACAGTTTTAGAATGATGCTCCGATGTATATCGAGAAGCGATACACTCACTCACTGTTTAAGTACTCATTCTCGGGCAATGCTGACATTTATTGTCCATCCCTAGTTTCCTCTTGAGAAGGTGGTGGGGGGTCTTCCTCCTGAACCACTGGTTTGACCCAAACTGGGAGACCAGTTCAGAGGGCAGGTAAGAGTTAACCATGTTGGTGTTTGAGACTGGTGTCACATACACACCCAGACCTGTTCAAATGGACAGGTTTCCCACCCTAAATGTGTAATTATATGTGTAATTTCTATATATATGTATCAAATAACCTCAGTAAAATAATCAATTATCACCTCATTTTCACGTTGTTGTTTGTGGGATCTTGCTCTGCACAAATCAGATGTTGCGTTTCTCGATGTAATCTATGTAACATTTATATATAATTTTTCTCGATGTAATCTATGTAATATTGAAATATAATATTTTGTCGTTTGGGAGGAGAACCTGAGTATTGCTGAGAAAGGACATTTTGTCAAAGCTTTCTGTCTTGCACCCAATGAAGCAGCTTATCTGGGGGAGAGAGTTCCAGATTTCCACTGCCCTTTGTGTGAAGAAGTGCTTCCTGACATCACCCCCTGAACGGCCTGGCTCCAATTTGACCAAGTGTTGCCATTGTCACATGAGGTCAGGTGATTCAAAGCTTGGTCAAAGGGGTAAGTTGTAAAGAGCATCTTAGAGGAGGTAGAGAGAGAGGTGGAGAGGTTGAGGGAGGGAATTCTCGAGTTTAGGGATCACTCCAGCTGAGTGGAGATCGATCCTGAGCGAGTCTCTCACCTTTGACCCACAGATACATCTTGAACATGGCTTCCCCGTGTGGGTTTTGAACCGAGCAGGATGCCATCACTCCCCCCTCATCCTGGGGTCTCATCAGGGTGAGGGAACCAGTCACCAGATGCCCATCTCTGACCTGCCACGACATGTAACCTCCGTGTGTTTGGTTACCACTGACATTGGCACTAGGCAGGTGCCAGGTGAGGTCTCCGGGTGGGTTGGAGTTGGCCACACAGATGCAGGTGACCCTCTCTGACCTCCGAGTGCACTCCGACTGCTGGGAAATCTCCGGCTTATCTGAGGAGGGAAGGACAACAATGAAACAACGTCAGAGCAAAGTTAGAGCGTAAGATAGAATCTTCACACTGAAACTCTCATTCCTGCCTTTGTTACCTCTGCACTTGACTATCCCAACACTCTCCTGCCCGACCTCCCATCTTCCACTCTCCAGAAACATCAGCTCGTCCCAAACTCTGCTGTCCCCATGTCCTAACTCACACCGAGTCCCGTTCACACATCACTCCCTGTTGGTCACTGAGCTACATTGGCTCCCGGTCCGGCAATGCCACAATTTTAAAATTCACATTGTTTCAAATTCCTCCTTACCCCCTCCCTATCTCTGTTACCTCCTCCAGCCCCTATAACCCTCCTTATCTCTGTAGCCTCCACCAGCATCTATAACCCTCCATATCTCTGTAACCTCCTCCAAACCCCACAACCGTCCCTATCTCTGTAACCTCCTCCAGCCCCCACAACCCTCCCTATCTCTGTAACCTCCTCCAGCCCCTACAACCCTCCCTATCTCTGTAACCTCCTCCAGCCCCTACAACCCTCCCTATCTCTGTTACCTCCTCCAGCCCCTACAACCCTCCCTATCTCTGTAACCTCTTCCAGCCCCTACAACCCTCCCTATCTCTGTAATCTCCTCCAGCATCTACAACTCTACGAGATCTCTGTGCTCCTCCAATTCTGGCCTCTTGACCATCCCCCGATTCCTATCGCTCCACCATTGGCGGCCGTGCCTTCAGCTGCCTGGGCCACGAGCTCTGGAATTCCCTCCGTAAACCTCTCCATTTCTATCTCTCTCCTCATTTGAGGCACTCTTTGAAATCCGGCCTCTTTCTCTGAGCTTTCAGTCCCTGTTCTAATATCTCCTTATGTAACTCGGAGAGGCGCAGGGTTAAAGAAGCAGGGAACTGATGCTAGTTATGCTAAACCACAGCAAGGAAGCTGCCCTCAGACAGAAAGTGTTTGAGTTTTAAGCAGAGACAGGGGGAGTAAATTGTTTACATTGTACGTTCAGGTGGGTGATGTTGGAGGTGCTGTTACCCACTGGGTTCCTTGCTGTGCAGTAGAAAACTGCATCATTCTCCCGTGTTACAGGAGTGAAGGAGAGAGAGCGGCTACTTGTGTTTAACTGGGTGCTGGTGTTCCCCTCGATCCTGAACCAGGTGTAATGAGATATCGGTGGGACACTTTGACTGGAGCAGGTTAATGTGATATTGCTTCCCTCTCTAATCCCACCTGAGGATCTGCTGATGGACACCATGGTCTCCGGTGGGGGATCTGGAACAAGGACAGAGAACAATCAGCGGGTAATCCCCACACCCCACAGCTCTCTGAAATCTCTGCTCTACTCCAATTCCTTGCACATTCTCCCATTCCCATCTCTCCACCATTGGCGGCCGTGCCTTCAGCTGCCTGGACCCTAACCTCTGGAATTCCCTCCATCATTTCTCACCTCCTTCGGACAAAATCTGACCCCGAGTCAATTTTGCTTCCAATTTTCCCCCCTCTATCATTCTCACAGGGTCCATCACTGACACTTCCCTTCCCTTCCTTGATCTCCCTGTCTCAACGTCTGATGATAGACTGTCCACCAATATCCATTACAAGCCCACTGACCCCCACACAGACCTCGAATTCAGTTCCTCACACCCCTCTTCCTGTAAGGACTCCATCCCATTCCCTCAGTTCCTTCGCCTCCGTCTTATCAGATCCGATGATGCCACTTTCCAAAACAGCCCTTCTGACATGTCTTCCGTCTTCATTAACCGAGGTTTCACATCCACGGTGGGGGACAGGGCCCTCAACCGTGACCGGCCCATCTCCTGCGCATCTGCCCTCACACCTTCCTCTCCCTCCCAGAACCATGATAGGTTCCCCCTTGTCCTCACTTTTCACCCCACCAGCCTCCGCATTCAAAGGATCGTCCTCCGCCATTTCCGCCAACTCCAGCATGATGCCACCACCAAACACATCTTCCCTTCACCGCCCCGCCGCTGTCGGCATTCCACAGGGACCATTCCCTCCAGGACACCCTGGTCCACTCGTTCATCATCCCCAACAACTCATCCCCCTCTCACGGCACCTTCCCATGCAATTGCAGAAGGTGCAACACCTGCCCCTTCTCTTCCTGTCTCCTCTCCATCTGTAAAGTGCCTAGTCACAAGATGAGGTGATGTTTGTGTGAGTGTGAGAGTGTGTGTATGTGTGTGTTTGTGTGTGTGTGTGTGTGTGTGTGTGTGTGTTGCTGTGTGTGAGTGTGTGTGTTGCTGTGTGTGAGCATGTATGTGTGTGTTTGTGTGTGTGTGTTGCTGTGTGTGTGTGTGTATGTTTGTGTGTGTGTGTTGCTGTGTGTGAGTGTGTGTGTTGCTGTGTGTGAGCATGTGTGTGTGTGTTTGTGTGTGTGTGTGTGTGTGTGTGTTGCTGTGTGTGTGTGTCTGTGTGTGTGTGTGTGTTGCTGTGTGTGTGTGTGTGTGTGTGTGTGTGTGTGTGTTGCTGTGTGTGTGTGTGTTGCTGTGTGTGTGTGTGTCTGTGTGCGTGTGTCTGTGTGTGTGTGAGTGTGTGTGTGTGTGTGTGCTGCTGTGTGTGTGAGTGATGTTGAAGTTTGCATTAACTCACGTTCCACATTGATGGTTATGAACCCCTCCACTGCTCCATGTTCATTCTCTGCCACACACTGATAGTCTCCAGTGTCCCTGGATGTAACGTGAGGAATCACCAACCACAGCTCATTGTTGGAACTTGTTCTGTTCATTGGGACATTAAGATGTCGCCACGTCAGGTTAGAAGCTGGGAAGCTCTCGACAGAGCAGATTATCACTGCAGAATTCCCCTCAATTATATTGATTGATGAAGCATTAATCACATCAAGAGAAGCAATTGAGAGATTCTGTGGTGCGTCTGAAAACAAATAAAGATCAGTTGCTTACATTGACTCTGAAGCACTTTGCGAGACTCTGAGAATGTGAAAGGTGTGACATCAATGAAGTTTCCTTCACCACAAAGCACATAATCCAGGCAGACACTTCAGTTCAGCACTGAGGGAGTGCTGCACTGTCGGAGGGTCAGTGCTGAGGGAGAGCTGCACTGTAGCAGGTGCAGTGCTGATGGAGTGCTGCACAGTCAGACCGTCAGTTCTGATTGAGAACTGCAATGTGGGAGGGACAGTACTGAGGGAGCATTGCACTGTTAGAGAGTCAGTAATGAGGGAGTGCTGCACTGTAGGTGGGTCAGTACTGAGGCAAACACACTGTTGGCTGTATACTTCAGGCCCTCTATGGTCAAGTGGAGCACCATGTACCTTTAAGAGAATGCAAGCGGACTAACCATGTGACAGTACTGAGCAATCATTGGACAGGTTGGGCTACTGGTTAACTGTATTTCTCGAGCTGGAGGTGGTTGTAGGGGTGCGCAAGGATTCAGTGTTCAGTCCTCTGCTGCAATAAATAATCACAGTTTGTTCTTATGTCTGTCTTTGTCCGTTATTGATAGTAAGAATCAACTAGCGAGTGTATATGGAGGTGTGCAATTCGAGTTTACTCGACTGGTGAATTCAGAGACTCAAGACATAAAACTGGAGGTGAGGATGAACACAGCTAAAAACATAGCCCCTGAGTGAGGACCCACAATGCCAGCGAGCAGAACATTAGAAAGAGAATCTGTACGGAGGGTATAAAATAGGCTGCAGTCAGAGCAGGGAGCAGTGCTGCACTTAGAATTTGGGGAAAAAACCCTGCAGAATCGCGATCACAGGGATCCCACCAAAACTCATAGAGAGCACGAAACCCAGCACAGAAAAGACAAGAGCTACAGAGAGGGAGTTAACAAAGAGGTGACAGCTCTTAAAGCAACAATACATTTAAAGAGGTACATGCAAGAACAATGGCTGTGGACACAATGTTATAAGAGACCCCAGAGAGCGGGTAACTCTGCGGAAGGTAAAAGATGAATCGATCGATGGCAGTGAAGGAAGCTGCAGTAAGACAAACACCTGAATTGGTCATTAACTGGGAAGACATCGGAAGCGCTGCCCCCTTGCAGTCATTGACGATGCTGCAGTTCCGACGTGTCGATCCATTCAACCCCATTTCAGGTGACTGGTCTCAGTGTGTCGAACGCCTAGTGTTCTTTTTTACCGTTAATGACATCACGGGAGAGGAGAAGAAGACGGGGATTCTTGTATCCACATGTGGGAGCAAAACGTCCGTGCTGATTCTCAGCCTCACGTCACTGACCATCTCCGACTCGAAGACTTTCAACGAGTGAATAAAAATTGTTCTAAACCACCTGAGACCACAGCCCTCAGTTACTATTCAGCACTTCATTACCCATATCAAACCATCACCCTACCGCCCAGCATCGAACGGCAGGGCTGAGCAGGGCATCCAAACCTTTAAATCCAGGGTGAGAAAGATGGAAGGGGATTCCATCGGCACGAGATTGTCCCGGTTCCTCTTCACAAACTGGGCCAGGCCACAAACAACGACCAGCATTGGCCCTGCAGAACTACTAATGAAGAGACATCTCCCCACCCACCTGACCCTTATCCAGCCGAATTTAAAGGGGAGGCTGGAGAAAAGCCAAGAGACGCACGATGGTCATGGTGGGAAAGAACTTTCACTGTGGGTGTTGCAGTCCTCGCGATGAACTATGGATATGGGTCCAATTGGCTGTTAGGCGAGGTGAGTGCAGTAACTGGGTCCCTCTCCTATCATGTATCAGCAAATGACACATGGATCATTTCCCCAAAATAACGCTGGTCCCACAAGAAGAAATGAAGTCTTCATCTACACTTGAGTCTGTGCCACATGTTGAGGACAGGTCCCAAAATTTGGAAGGAGAAACATGCGAGAAAGCCTCCTGAGAGACCTGATTTGTAAATAGTTATTAGTGTAATTAGTTCACTTGTTATTAAGTTTGTCAACTGCACTTTTTAAGTAAAGGGGGAAGGATGTGGTAAAGTGGAGTTCCATGTACAGTTAAGAGAATGCAAGTGGATAAACCATGTGACAGTGCTGTCCAATCATTGTACAGTGCGGGCTACTGGTTAACTGTAAGTCTAGAGCTGGAGGTGGTTATGGGAGCATGCAAGAATTTAGTGCTCTGCCCTCTTGCAATAAATAATCAGCTTGTTCTAATGTCGGTCTCTCTTGGTTATTGATAGCGATCATCAACTAACAAGTGTATATGAAGGAGTGCAATTCGAGTTTACTCAACCAGTGAACTCATAGACTCAAGATATAAAACCAACAAACAGTGAGGGAGAGATGGACAATCCAACATGTGATCATATCTCAGAGATGTGTAAGAAAAATAAAGCAGTAATACTTGGAGATTTAAACTACCCAAATATTAACTGGGACAGCTTTAGTGTGCAAGGTAGGGAGGGAGAAAAATTCTGAAGTTGCATCCAGGAGAACCTTTTTAGCCTGTGCATAGAAAGCTCAACAAGGGAGGGGGCAGTTCTGGACCTAATATATGGAAAAGCGCCGGGGAAGTTGGAAAGCGTATCAGTAGGGGAGATAGTGACTGTAACTCAATTGGATTTAGGACAGTTATGGAGAAGGATAAGTTTGTGCTGGGAATAAAAATTCTAAACTGGGGAAAGGCTAATTTTACTATGATGAGATATGATTTGGCCCAAGTGGACTGGGAGAAGCTATTTGCAGATAAAACTGTGTCAGAGCAGTGGGAGGCATTCAAGGAGGGAATAGCGAGAGTACAGAGCAGATATATTCCTGTAAAGACAAAGAGAGAGAGCAAGTCTGGAGAACCCTGGAAGACATGGAACATAAAGGTTAGGATTGAGAAAAAAGAGAAGCTTATGGCAGATACTGAGGGCTCAATACCGCAGAGTACCTAGAGGAGTATAAATAGTGCAGAGGGGAACTGAAAAAGGACATTAGGAAAGATAAGAGAGTGCATGAGAAAGCACTGGTGGGTAGAATAAAGGAAAACCCAGAGGGGTTTTTTAAATATGTAAAGAGCAAGAGAATAACTCGGTAAAGAGTGGGGCCGATTAGGGACCATCGAGGTAATGTGTGTGTGGACCTGGAAGACGTGGGTACACTCCTCAATGAATACTTTGCATCAGTCTTCACAATGGAAAAGGATGATGCAGGTATAACATCAGGGTGGAGGACAGTGAAATATGAGAGGAAATTAACACAGAGAGAGGAGGTACTAGTGGGTTTAGCGGCCTGAAAAGTCGATAAATCCACAAGCCCGGATGAGATGAATCCAAAGCTGTCGAGGGAGGAAAGGGAAGAGATATCAGGGGCCCTGGCAGTAATTTTCAAATCCTCTCTGGTAACAAGTGAGGTGCCAGAGGACTGGAGGACAGCTAATGTTGTCCCATTATTAAAAAAGGGAGGAAGGGATAGATCAGGAAATTACAGGCCAGTCAGTCTAACCTCGGTGGTGGGGAAGTTACTAGAAAGAATTCTGAAGGACAGAATGAATCTGCACTGGGAGAGACAAGGATTAATCTGGGATATTCAGCATTGATTTGTTAAGGGAAGGTCGTGTTTGACAAACCTGATCAAATCTTTTGAGGAGGTAACCAGGAGTGTTGATGAGAGTAATGCCTTTGATGTGGTCTACATGGGATTAGGAAGGCTTTTGATAAGGTGCCTCATGGCAGAGAGGCCAAGAAAGTAAGAGCCCATGGGATCCAAGGCAAAGTGGCACGTTGGATCCAATATTGGCTGAGGCAGGAAGCAAAGGGTGATGGTGGAGGGATGGTTCTGTGACTGGATGTCTGTTTCCAGTGGGGTTCCGCAGGGGTCAGTGCTGGGGCCCTTGCTGTTTGTGGTGTATCATAAATGAAATGGACTTAAGTAAAGGGGGAATGATCATGACACAAATGGAATTCAACCTGGAAAAGTGTGAGGTGATGCACTTGGGGAGGGATTTGCTGACCAGCATGGACATGATGGGCTAAATGGCCTCCTTCTGTCCTGTAAGTGTCTATGAGTCTATGAGTCCATGATGCACTGTCGGAGAGTCAGTAGTAAGGATGTACTGCCTGTCAGGGGTCACTTTTTAGCAGTTAAAGACCAATGGTCTGTTGGTCAACAAAATGCAGTATGTGGGAGCTTGCTGTGCACATCTTATACTATTCCAGCTAATGTAGAATGAAGAGTGTCCGTACTTACATTGCACAGTTAGTACGAGGGTCCGCTCCGATGAAACAGATGGATATCTCACTCTGCAGCTGAGAGTGTGTCCTTGGTGTTTGACTGATGGGATCAGAGTCAGAACAGAAGTATAGGTCAGAGTGACACCATGCTGAGTTACAGTGTTTGAGACTGATCCAGGTACGTCAGTGGGAGTGTCCCAGGTTAAGACAGGTGCTGCTGTTCCATTGCACATTGTGTTGAAGGTGCAGCTTACATCCACACGCTTTCCTGCAATAATTTCAGCAAGGAATATCGTGGGTTTATCTGTGAAATCTAACACACAGAGAATGGATCCTTTTAGAGAAATATAACATGAAGCATCAGTTCAAATAGAAACCACAGTCCCACAAGAGAAAGCACTTTTACAAGGATGATATCAGAACTGAGAGGTTACAATGATCATTTTAGAATTGTCTATTTTTACACTTGTTGAATCTCAGTCACTCAGCTTAATACATTTTCACTCAGTGACCCTTGATTTGACCAGACTGGATGAGGGTGGAGGAACAGCTCACAGCTCGGGGACAACAGACTCAGCATTTGGAAAAGGATATAGAGACACTGGAGAGGGTGGTAAAAAGCTTCACAAGGGTGATCTCAGCAATGTCGGGGTTTACCTGTCAGGAGAGGATGTACAGGCTGGGTCTCTGTTCTCTTGAACAGAGAAGGTTGAGGGGTGACCTCATTTAATCTTTGAAGTAATGAAAGGTTTTGATTGAGTAGACATGGAGAGACTGTTTCCACTCCTCACAATGAACAAAACCAGAGGCTGACAATATAAGATAGTCACTAATAAATCCAATGGGGAATTCAGGAGAAACTTCTTTACCCAGAGAGTGGGGAGAATGTGTGCTTCAAGAATCACTTCACTGGCTGTGAATCGATTTAGGATCGTCCTGAGGTGGTGAAAGGTGCTATAGAAATGCGAGACTTGATTTTGTATTTTGAAAGAAGGTTTCCAAATATAAGATGGGAACTGAGAGGTTACAACAATCAGCAGCAACTTTCCTATTTTCAAACTTGGTGGGGAATGTGTCACTGAGTTGAATACACTTTCACTCCCAGACCCTTGAATTGCCAACACTGGGGTGTGGGTGATGGAGCAGCCCACAGCTCATGGAACCCTGGCTCATCATTCTCTCAGAGATCTGGGTCACTGATCCCATTGCTCTCTGTGGGAGCTTCCTGTGCACAAACTCACTGCCACGTTAGACAGTGACTATACTTCAAGAATTTCTTCATTGTCTGTGAAGTGATTTCAAGTTTGTTGAGGTGGTGAAAGGCGCTATAGGAATGCAAGTCCTTCTTTTGTCAAATTGTTAGACTTTTAAACTGGATTAGGGAGATCGATGGGAGTGGATAATCTGATAACATTGATGGACACAGTCAACACATTTAATCATTGATATTAAAGTGAGTATTAGAGGTTGCTTTAGGACTGAACTGGAAGCGATCACCAGGTTATTGAGAATCAGACTGTGTGTTATAATAAGCTGTGTTTTGTGTTAATATGTAAATGTCACAGTTTGTGTTATTTCCCACTGAGTGTTGGATGTGAATTGTTGAGTAATTATAACACAGCACTTACCAGAAACGTGAAGCTGGGTTACAGGATAGTAGTTGTATCTATTCCTGCTGTCAAATTCTATTCTGAAAAAATAAGGTCCTGCATCTTCCCGTCTGATGTTGTTTATAATCAGGGAACAGTCGCCATCTTTCAGGTCTCCAGACAGCCGGGTCCGATGGTGGAACCGTGGTAACTCGTGACTGTGATCCTTGGAGTGAAAGGCTATGGGAGCCCGCAATTTGTGTTTCTCCTTACTTAACCAGATTCCGACTCGTCGTTTGTTTTCAAAATGTGCTGGATAACTGTAATGACACGGAATCTGTACACACGAACCTTCCTGCGCTGTCACCTCTCGTGGAGTGTCAACTTTCCACTCTTGTGACAGTCCAACTGGAGAGAGAAATACCAATATTTAACCCTGGATCCTCATTTTCTAAGGAATCTCTTTGGATCCTCATTGTCTGAGGAGTCTCTTTGGATCCTCATTGTCTAAAGGATTATTTCTGATCCAAACCCCATATTGTTGTATTGTTGATTCCGATGCAGCATTGTAGACTGACTTGTCCCCAAGCTCAGCACTGACCCTACTCCAGCAAACACTGTGAAACACATTAACAAAGCACCCCTAACCTGAGCTCTGCATGTGTCAAGAGCAAAGACAAATATGCCAATTGAATACTGACACCTTTACACACGGACAGCTTTGTCTTCTTTCTCCCTTCCAGTTATCTTGCTCCCTTATTGAAGTTGCTATCATGGTGAGAATGGACAGGAAGTGTGATGCTGAACAGCCTGTCTATTCTAGGAGCTGCTGTGTTGTCTTCATGGGAAATTCTGATTAAAATCAGCAAAAGACAAAAATTTCAGGCCATTGCTGTCAGAGTCCTAGCCACAAGATAGATTTCATCCCCTGAGTTTTGTGTCCGATTTTCTACTCAAACTTTCACCTCCCCACACCCCCACCCCGACCCCACAAGTCACTCGCTGACCTACACTGGCTCCCAGTCCAACAACAGCTCAATTTGGTTAGTTTCACACTTGATTTCCAATCCCTCCATCACTCTGCTCCACTCACTATCTCTGCAACCTCCTCCAAATCTACAACCCTCTGAGATCTCTGCTCTCCTCCAATTCTGCTGTCAGAGAGGGAGTCAGTGTATATCAATGAGCACAGGCTGATGGGTGAATGGGACTTGGTGTGAGTTTGTACAGTGGCTCACTGCTGAATCAGTTACCAATTATAGCTCAATAAGAATGATCTTTTACAAAGACTATTAACCATAAATCAGTCCAAGCTGATGGTGATATTACCTTGGAGAAGTGACAGGAGGAAGTAAGATTTCCCGATCATTGTCCACTCCCAGATATGCCATTCACTTCTCACTCTCAAACTCTGAAAGAGAAAGGAGTTAATGAGACCTCACCTCTTGTCCAAAGCTCTCGAGAGATCACAACATCTTTTAGACAATGTCTTCAAAGACTAATTTGATTCTCTGTGGGATGTTAGGTGCTCTGCAGAGAGTTAAAAGGCTTTCAGAAAGAAAAACAATGAAGGACTTGCATTTCTATAGCACCTTTCACCCTCTCAGAATATCCCTAAGCTCATGTCTCTGCACTTCCCTCATCCCTTGAGCTCGAAAGCTGTTCTGTACAACAGACTTGAGCCTCACACCTAGATCTCAATAATCAGTAGAAAGCTTTCAAAGGAATCAATCATTGGAATCTGTCTTTAAAAAGTCACAACATCAACAAATGACGGTGTTGGTCGTGGAAGTGAATTCCAATCGTTCCGTTACTTACCCAGGACCTGTCCGACTGCTCGCCTGGGGAGGAATTGCCCATACGCTCTGCTTGGGCTGAATGACCTCTTCCTGTGCTGCTCCCTCTGTGTGTTTAATTAGAAAGGGCTGATGTGTCTCTGTGAAACAAAATGAGGAAGTAACAAAGGAGTGAGTAAACAGGCAGTAGGAATGTGTGCGTAATACCACAATGTGTTACAACGTACTCAAACGTTTGACCTATTTATCATGACTCTGTGATGTTTCTCTTCTGTTGTTTGCTGTTTGGTAACCTCAGTTTTCTACCATGGCTCCGAGGTTTAATATTTAAATGTGCTGTTGGAGGGTAAATACTGAGCAAGTGCGGCCCCATCGGAGGGTCAGTACTGAGGGAGTGCTGCACTGTCAGAGGGTCAGTACTGAGGGAGTGCTGCACTGTCAGAGGGTCAGTACTGAGGGAGTGCTGCACTGTCAGAGGTTCAGTACTGAGGGAGTGCTGCACTGTCAGAGGGTCAGTACTGAGAGAGTACTGTACTATTGGAGAGTCAGTACTGAGGGAGTGCTGAACTTTCAGAAGGTCTGTACTGAAAGAGTGCTGCACTGTCAGAAGGTCAGTACTGGGGTAGTGCTGCACTGTCAGAGGGTAAGTACTGAGGTAGTGCTGCACTGTCAGAGGCTCAGTACTGAGGTAGTGCTGCACTCTTGGATGGTCTGTACTGAGGTAGTGCTGCACTGTCAGAGGGTCAGTACTGAGGGAATGCTGCACTTTCAGAAGGTCTGTACTGAGAGAGTGCTGTACTGTTGGAGAGTCAGTACTGAGAGAGTGCTGTACTACTGGAGAGTCAGTACTGAGGGAGTGCTGCACTGTTGGAGGGTCAGTACTGAGGGAGTGCTGTACTGTCAGAGGGTCAGAACTGAGGGAGTGCTGCACTGTCAGAGGGTCAGTACCGAGGTAGTGCTGCACTGTCAGAGGGTCAGTACTGAGGGATTGCTGCACTGTCAGAGGGTCAGTACTGAGGGAGTGCTGCACTGTCAGAGGGTCAATACTGAGGGATTGCTGCTCTGTCAGAGGGTCAGTACTGAGGGAGTGCTGCACTTTCAAAAGGTTTGTATTGAGAAATTGCTGCACTGTCAGAAGGTCAGTACTGAGGTAGTGCTGCACTGTCGGAGCGTCAGTACTAAGGTAGTGCTGCACTCTTGGAGGCTCAGTACTGAGGGAGTGCTGCACTGTCAGAGGGTCAATACTGAGGGAGTGCTGCACTGTCGGAGGATCCGTACTAAGGTAGTGCTGCACTCTTGGAGGCTCAGTACTGAGGGAGTGCTGCACTGTCAGAGGCTCAGTACCGAGGGAGTGCTGCACTGTCACAGGATCAGTACTGAGGTAGTGCTGCACTGTCAGAGGGTCAGTACTGAGCGTGTACTGCACTGTCAGAGGGTCAGTACTGAGGGAGTGCTGCACTTTCAGAGGGTCAATACTGAGGGAGTGCTGCACTCCCAGAGGGTCAGTACTGAGGGAGTACTGTACTGTCAGAGTGTCAGTACTGAGGGATTGCTGCACTCCCAGAGGGTCAGTACTGAGGGAGTACTGTACTGTCAGAGTGTCAGTACTGAGGGAGTGCTGCATTATCTAAAGAACATTGTACAAGATTCACAAAATTGCATCTACTGCCTTTGTCTCACTAACTTCATGTGTACAACAGGAATATTTCTCACTGTTTCTGAGCATCAAGACAGCTTTGATATCACACCACCCAATGGCAGGAGTGACTAACTACAATGTGATATGTTTACATGGGAAGTTTCCATTATAAAGATGGGCACAATGATTCATATGATTGCAAAATCGTCACAACATGAAGTAATGTCGTTGAGCCCAGATTTTGCAGCAAAATGAGAATTTTAATCTATAAATAGCTACAGAAAAGCCTGAGCATTTTAATCACTTGTGTTAATCAATGTAATTTTATTCACAACCCAAATGCTTCTTACAATCTATCGCAGCATGAAAAAGGTGCAGCATTCAGAAAGCACATTCCAATCAGAGAACAGAGTTTAGCAACGTCACATTTCTGTTCATTCCTATTCGACCATGTTGGCTGCACACAGCCAGACAATGCCGTGGTTGTGATGTGTCCACACAGCAGGACCAAGGAGCACCAGGTATAAGGAAAAGTTTCAGCTTGCTGAGGAGAAGGAGGAGAATCTCTCGTTCCAGGTTTCTCTCCGTACATTAAGAAGCAGGCATGCCGATGTTTCATTGCACTCTGTCTGCTGATGGGAGTCCGCTTGGAAATTGCTGTTTGTGCTGATGGAAGGAATAAGCTTTTCATAAATCGTGGGATTGAGTACAAACACAGGGAGGTTATGCTGAACATTTATAAAGCTCTGGTGAGGTCACAACTAGATTATTTTGTCCAGTTCTGTTCTCCTCACTTTGGGAAGGAAGTGAGGGTCCTTGAGAGGGTGGGGAGGAGATTGAGCAGAATGGGTCCAGGGATGAGGGATTTTAGCTACAAGGTTGGGTTGGAGAAGCTGGGGTTGTTCTCCTTGGAGCAAAAGAGATTGAGGGGGGATCTGATCGAGGTGTACAAGATGATGATGGGTTTAGATAAGGTAGACAAAGAGAAGCTGTTGCCATTAGCTGATGGTACAAGGACTGGGGGACACAGATTGAAGGTTTTGGTCAGGGGGTATGTGAGGAGGAACATTTTCCAGTGAGTGGTAATGAGCTGGAACTCGCTGCCTACGAGGATGGTGGAAGTGGAGAAGATGAACGATTTCAAAAGGAAATTGGACGGACACTTGAGGGGAAATAAACTCACAGGGATACGGGGATAGAGCAGTGGAATGGGACTGAGTGGATTGCTCTACAGAGAGACAGCATGGACTCAATGGGCTGAATTGGCTCCCACTGTGCTGGAATGCCTCTCTGATACGAAGGTGATTCTAACCAGGACACTGACCAATTTCATTACAACTTAACCCAACATTGCACATTATTTGTCCGCACTGACTGACCAGATTGTTGCTGTACAAAAGCTTTAAACAGTCTGTCGACTTCCTTTCACTGTTTGTCCCTCCCAGACACAGACTCCAGCGATAGTGATAACCACAGCCACAAGGAATATCACAGCTCATATTCCCAGGATCAGATCACGTGCAGAATCTCTCCTCCACTGTCTAGAGAACACAGAGAAAGAAATCATTTCTGACTCTCCGCTTTCAATCTCTCACTCTGGCTGAACAATCAAGCTTCATATCACTGCAACATTTGCTGTAATATTGACCCATCCACTGGGATTCAATGTGGAATGAATGTTTTCATTGTAAACACTCTAAGAGTGGACAATCTGAACTTTCCCCTTAGTGTGGAACATTGGTGAGAATGGATCACTGTGCTGTTTGACTCTCTGTCCAATGTTTCTCTCCATCGCTGTGTACAGGATTGTGTTGTAGAAAATTCTGGAAACATTTAGCGCAGGGTGGAAATCCATCTTGGACGCGTGTGCCAATCGGGCAGGATTGAGATGGACTCCCCCACGGAGTTACACACCCCGCTAAATAAACAGTTCCAATCTTTACCCAGAGAGAGGGGAGAATGTGGAACTCGCTCCCACAGGGAGCGGTCGAGGTGAATAGTAGCAAATTAGGAAGTGAAATTGCTGGAAAAGCTTGGAGATGCAAGGGTTAAGTGCTACCATACCACCACTGGTGGGAGAGTGTAACTACAGCGTGACATTTACATAAGCAATCCCCATTATGAACATGGACATTGGACATCATGTGAAAAATGGGCACTGGAAAGCTGAGAACATGATGTAAGCTTTTCACCAACAGGAATTCCCTTCCTAAACCTCTCCACCTCTCTCTTACTCTCAGATACTTAAACAAAATTTCACACAAAATCACGTAAGAGGAATTGGGACAGGTGCCTGGTCAAAGGTTCAGGTTTCAGGAAGCTTCGCAAAGGAGGATAGAGAGTTGGAGAGGCAGAGAGTATCTGTGAGTATCTCTGTGCATCTGAGTGTCTGTAATAGACCTTGCAATTTCCATATTCTTCCATAGATATGAAAGGGAACACAAAACCCAGAATCTAGGTCAATACTCTGGTGCAGCACTGAGGGAGGTCAGGTAACCCCCGGGGGAGAATGTGCGAGTATGTTTGTTTGTGAGTGTGTCCTTGTGTGTACTCATACATGTGGGATTGTGTGTCTGCAGGTGTCTATTTAGGTCTGTATATTTGTGTGTTTGTGTAGTGTTTGAACCTGAGAGTGATGTTGAAGTCTGTGTACACTCACGTTCCACAGTGATGGTTATGGACCTCTCCACTGCTCCATGTTCATTCTCTGCCACACACTGATAGTCTCCAGTGTCCCTGGATGTAACGTGAGGAATCACCAACCACAGCTCATTGTTGGAAATTGTTCTGTTCATTGTGACATTGAGATGTCAGGGCAGGACTCAGCAAGACAGCTCGCAGGTTTACCAACAGAAAATGAACAACAATTTATATATAAAGGGAAGAGAGTGATGATTGGTTGGCAAGTGGTCTCTGATTGGAGGAGGTGTTGCCATGGAAAATAATATGTGCGAGATGTAAAGTTTAGACAGCTTGTCTCTTCATTCAGCAATAATCAATTAAAGATCACTTAACTTCTATCGACTGTGAAGCACTTTGAGAGGCCTGAGAATGTGGATACTTAGAAGGGGTTGCACTGTCAGAGGGTCAGCGCTGAGGGAGTGCTGATGTAGAATGAAGGGTGTCTGCACTTACCTTGCACAGTTAGTACGAGGGTCCACTCTGATGAAACAGATGGATATCTCACTCTGCAGCTGAGAGTGTGTCCGTGGTGTTTGAGTGATGGGATGAGGGTCAGAACAGAAGTATAGGTCAGAGTGACACCATTCTGAGTTACAGTGTTTGAGACTGATCCAGGTACGTCAGTGGGAGTGTCCCAGGTTAAGACAGGTACTGCTGTTCCATTGCACGTTGTGTTGAAGGTGCAGCTTACATCCACACGCTTTCCTGCAATAATTTCAGCAGGGAATATCATGGGTTTATCTGTGAAATCTATCAGACAGAGAATGGATCCTTTTAGAGAAATATAACATGAAGCATCAGTTCAAATAGAAATCACAGTCCCACAAGAGAAAGCACTTTTACAAGGACGATATCAGATCTGGGAGATTACAATGATCAGGAGAGAATTTCCTGCTTTGAGACTTTGGTGTTTCTGTCTCTCAGCTTAATACATGTTCACTCCGAGACACTTGAACTGATAATAGTGGGTAAGGGTGGAGGAGCAGACCAGAGTTTGGAGTGCACTACCCCATCATTCACTCAGCGATCCGGGCCATTTGTTACTTTGCAATTTGTGGGAGCCTGCTGTGCACAAATTTGTTGCTGTGTTTTCCACATTACAATAGTAACTACTATTCAGGAATCAGCGCATTGGCTGTAAAGTGATTTGGTACGTGCTGAGGTGGTGAAAGGTGCTATAGAAATATGAATCTTTCTTCAGTCGATATGTCAGTCCTCTGGACAGGATTAGAGAGATCGATGGGAGTGGATAACCTGATAACATTGATGGACACAGTCAACACATTTAATCATTGATATTAAAGTGAGTATTAGAGTTTGCTTTAGGACTGAACTGGAAGCTATCACCAGGTTATTGAGAATCAGACAGTGTGCTATAATAAGCTGTGTTTTGTGTTAATATGTAAACATCACAGTTTGTGTTATTTCCCATTGAGTGTTGAATGTGAATTGTTGAGTAATTATAACACAGCACTTACCAGAAACGTGAAGCTGGGTTACAGGGTAATAGTTATGGCTCGGACCATTGTCAAACTCTATTCTGAAAAAAGTAAGGTCCTGCATCTTCCGGTCTGATGTTGTTTATATTCAGGGAACAGTCACCATCCTTCAGGCCTCCAGACAGCAGGGTCCGATGGTGGAACCGTGGTAAATCGTGACTGTGATCCTTGGAGTGAAAGGCTATGGGAGCCCAGGGAATCTGTTCCTCATTATTAAACCAGACTCCACCTCGCGGTTGGTTTTCCAGACATGATGGAGAACTGTAATGACATGGAATCTGCGCACACGAACCTTCCTGTGCTGTCACCTCTCGTGGAGTGTCACCTTTCCACTCTTGTGACAGTCCAACTGGGGAGAGAAATGTCAATATTTAACTCTGGATGGTTTGTGGATCCACTGAACCCGATATTTACAGAGGAGGCTGAATTGAGGGGATGGTCAATACAGAGGAGGACTGCAATAAATTATTTTGGCAGAAAGTATAGTAAAACAGGATATTATTTAAATGGAGAGAGGCTGCAGAATGCAGTACAGAGGAATCTGGGTGTCCTTGTACATGAATCACAGAAAGTCAATATTCAGGAACACCACGGAATGAGGAAGGCAAGTGGAATGTTGGCCTTTATTGCAAAGGGATGGAGTATAAAAGGAGGGAAGTCTTGCAACAGCTGCACAGGGTGTTAGTGAGAATGTAACAGGATCATTGTGTACAGGCAGTTCAGAGAAGCTTCACTGGGCTGATTCCTGGGATTAAAGTGTTTGTCCTGTGAGGAAATGTTGAGCAGGTTGGGCCTGTATCCATTGGAGTTTAGAAGAATGAGGGGTGACCTTATTGAAACATATCCGATTCCGAGGGGGCTTGACAGGGTGGATGCTGGGAGGATGTTTCCCCCTCGTGGGGGAATCTAGAACCAGGGAGCACAGTTTGGGAATGAGGGCTCTCCCATTTAAGACTGAGATGAGGAGGAATTTCCTCTCTCAGAGGGGGGCTACCCTGTGGAATTCTCTTCCCCAGAGAGCAGTGGAGGCTGGGCCATTGAATAGACTCAAGGCTGAGTGAGGCAGGTTTTTGATCGACAAGGGAGTCAAGGGTTTGGGGGACAGGCAGGAAAATGGAGTTAAGGCCACAACCAGATCAGTGAGAGCAGGCTCGAGGGGCCGAATGGCCTGCTCCTGTCCCTATTTCTTATGTTCCTACATTCTTACCTTCTTAAAATATTAAAGCTGCAGAATAAACATGCAAGTGAATGACCCGCTCGACCCACCTTCCATCTGGGGGTCCCATGGGGAGGACCCTTCCTGAGCCAGATCCAGCAGCCAACATGGTCTGGATCCGAGCACAGGAGACACGGGGGGGAGTGACTAACAGGCTCCTTGTGACAGGCCCCCTCTGTCCAATGGCTGGCTTTCAGCTGCCAAGGCCAGAGTGGTCCTTGCTAAAACCAGGTCAGGACAGGCCAGGACCCCTGTGCAGACCCCCTCCAGCGCTGCAGCCTCTGTACAAACCCCTCATGCGCTTGTGGAGAGACACAAACAAGGCTGCACATTACCGAGGAGAGTCCCCTCTACGGACTAAGGGGCCGACTCATCAGCTTAAACTCAGCAAATGAGGAGGCTCTCGCTCGGTATTGGGGCTTGGCATTCGCTCAATAAAAATAATCAAATTACATTTTGGTCAGAAATCTAAGGAGGTTGTACATTCCCTCAAAAATAAGACTCGAGCTGGGGTCGAGGGTCAAAGGGCAACAACTTATATTTACACAACAACTTTAACATGACAAATCACCCCAAGGTGCTACACAGGAGCGTCATAAAACAAAGTATGTCACCCAGACACATGTGGAGATATTAGCGGCCGCTGACCAGAAGAGGTCGGTGTTATGGAGAATCTTAAAAGGTGGATGAAATGGATAATGACAGAGAGAGAGAGAGATAGAGAGAGTGAGAGAGAGGGATGGAGAGGGGTTGAGGGAGGGTATTACAGAGCTCGGGCCCCAGGCATCTGAAGGCATGGCCGCCGATGTTGGAGTGATGGGATAGGGGGATGGTCAAGAGGCTGGAATTGGAGGAGTGCAGAAACCTCAGAGGGTTGGAGAGACTGGAGGAGGTTACAGAGATAAGGAGGGTTGTAGTGATTGGAGGAGTTACAGAGATAGGGAGGGTTGTAGGGGCTGGAAAAGTTAAGAGAGATTGGGAGAGTGTAGGGTCTGGAGGAGTTTGCAGAGGTAGGGAGGGTTGCAGTGACTGGGGCAGGTTACAGAGGCAGGGAAAGTTGTCGGGACTGGAACAGGCTACAGAGATAGGGAAGCTTTTAGGGGAAGGAGGAAGTTACAGAAATAGGGAGGTTTGTAGTGGCTGGAGGCGGTTGCAGAGATTGGTAGGTTTGTTGGGCAGGATGAATTTACAGATGTAGGGAAGCGGTAGAGACTTGAAGAGGTTACAGAGATAGGGAGGGTTGTAGGTACTGGAGGAGGAAGAGGAGATTACAGGGATAGTGAGGAAACAAAATGAAAATTGTGACATTGAGACTTTGCTTGACCAGGAGCCAGTCTCGGTCATCGAGCAGAGCGGGTGATAAGGGAATGGGACTTGGTGTGAGTATGGACGTGGTCAGCAGTTTTGGATGGCCTCAAGTTTATGGAGTGTAGAGCGTGTGTTGGAACAGTCGAGTCTGGAGGTAATGAAGGCGTGGATGAGGGTTTCAGCAGCAGATGAGCTGAGACAGGGTTAAGTCGTGCGATGTTACAGAGGTGGAAATAGACGGTGTTAGTGAGGGCGCAGATATGAGGCCGGAAGCTCATCTCAGGATCAAATGGGACAACAAAGCTGTGAACAGATTGGCTTCAATCTCAGAGAGCTGCCAGGGAGAGGAATGGAGTTGGTAGCGAGGGAACAGAGTTTGGTGCAGGGAATGAAGACAATGGCTTCAGTCTTTCCAATATTTAATTGGAGGGAATTTCTGCCCATCCAGTACTGGATGTCGGATAAGCAGCCTGATAATTTAGCAGCAGTGGAGGAGTCGAGAGAGGTGGTGGTGAGGTAGAGCTGGGGATCCTCAGTGGACAGGTGAAAACTAACACTGTTCAGATGATGCTGCAAAGCCATTGCAAGTGATTCTCTGGCTACGATGAGATGGATAAGAATGGAGCCAGGGGAGAGCAGTCCCACCCAGCTGGACGACAGTGGAGAGGTGTTGGAGGAGGATGGTGTGGTCGAGCGTGTCAAAGGCTGCAGACAGATCGAGAAGGACGAGGAGGGAAAGTTTACCTTTGTCACAGTCACACAGGATGCCATTTGTGACCTTGATAAGAGCTGTTTCAGCACAGTGGCTGGGGTGGGAACCTGATTGGAGGGATTCAAACATGGAGTTCCGGGAAAGATTCGGGAGATGGAAACATGTTGAAGGACTTTGGAGGGGAAAGAGAGGCTGGAGATGGGACGGGGGTTTACACGGACAGTGTGAGGGGTGGAAGGTGTAGTGGCGAGGAGACACTTCACTCAGGGGGGAGGTGTCATCACCCCTCAGCTCGGTTTACGTTACAGCTATGATGTCGATTCAATCGCACGGAATAAGCTCATGGATCTGGGAGCAGAAATAGACAAATCATTAAAAATAGTGACGCTGGTTAACACGGCCAAAAAACAAGCAAATCAAATATTGTTATTTCCCATTGAGTGTTGAATGTGAAGTGTTGAGTAATTATAACACAGCACTTACCAGAAACGTGAAGCTGGGTTACAGGGTAATAGTTATGGCTCGGACCATTGTCAAATTTTATTCTGAAAAAATAATGTCCTGCATCTTCCCGTCTGATGTTGTTTGTAATCAGGGAACAGTCGCCATCTTTTAGGTCTCCAGACAGCCGGGTCCGATTGTGGAACCGTGGTAACTCGTGATTGTGATCCTTACAGTGAAAGGCTATGGTCCCTCTTGACCATGTATTCCATGTGTACCATTTCACATACCAGATTCCGACACGTGCTCTCCCTACTAAATGTGCTGGATAACTGTAATTACATGGAATCTGTACACACGAACCTTCCTGCGCTGTCACCTCTCGTGGAGTGTCACCTTTCCACTCTTGTGACTGTTCAACTGGGGAGAGAAATGTCAATATTTAACTTTGGAAGTTTTGTTGATTCACTAGACTCGATATCCACCCCCTGCATCACTGGGGCACAGTGGCTGCAGTGAGGACCATCTACAGGACGCACAATGATCTCCCCTAGGTTTCACAATGGATGGAAGAGAATCCTGGACATAGGAGTGGACAAGTTCATTCTACATTGGCTCATGGTCCTCAGGACACTGTTTGTGGACAAGCCTGCTATCCAACAGAACTGAAGTTGGAGAAAATCCATTTGGAATTCCACTGTCCAGGGCATTGTGTTAACTTGCTGAGTTTGTTTTAAATCTAACATCTATTTTTCGTCTTTTGCCTTAAACGGAGTGTAACTGGGAGTCTGGTTAATTAGAAATTTTAGGATTTATTATATCAGTCATTGTAGTCTTATGTATGTGCTTGAAATCTTTTATTTTGATGACAAATATTTTAATTTATTGTTTTAAACCTTAAATGTTTGGTGGAGTTATTGCTTCTGAATTCAGTGCACACATCTCATAATAAATACAAATTGCAAAATCATTATGATCATGTGACCAAGTTTCTCTTGTGGACTTGGTCTGCCTGGCACACATCACCTGCCAAGTGATAACACTTTTATAATATGCCTTTCAGAGATAGCAGCATGACATCACTCGAGGGGAAGTGTGTCATGTGATTTTTAGGAACTGGGGTTGGCTTCAGTAAGTTCTATGTGTGTTTGTGTGTGTTAGGCATAAGGTATATCTTTAAGTTCAAGTTTAGTTTGTATTTCTGTATTTGGGTGTTGAGAAAAGGAGGAATTTGAGTTTAAAAGAAACTAGAATACCATTGAGGTTTTATGACTGCTGAAGGGAAGTCAGAACAAAGACAAGGTGTAAAAAACTATGCTGTTGCCTGGCAACAGTCATCCAGAGGGAGGGACCCATGGAGACAGAGAAAAACAGAAACGTACTTTCAGTTCTGTTGAAAGGAGTTACCAGGAGAAGCAGCAAAGGAGCGGGACAGATAGTCAGTCCCAAAGTAAAGAAGAAGCCAAAACCATCCAGTGGAACAGGAGAAAGGGCCCAAGAAGACCTTCTAGTCAAATCTGGAAAAGGCCCTGTTAAGTGAAGTTAAGAGTGAGGAGCAGAAGAAGGCTTCAAACATAAAGGGAGAAAGCAGCAGGACACAGGCCTAAAGCAAAATAGGCTTGCGAGAAGCCAGAAGATCCTAGGAGACACCACAGGTTGGTGACTCATTACTCCGGCCATGTGAATCCTGGTGTTGCATTGACACGGCTGAGCATTGGAGAGACAGGGCGTGGAAGGAAGGCTGAATGCACGTGGCGATCCAGGGGGCAGCAACATGGGAAGGAGAGTGTCTGGGGTCAGATGAGGAGGGAGCCACAGCATTTGTTCCAAGTGGCTTCTGTCAATTGCTTTTAGAATGTGGTGTCACTAACCACAGGTCATCTATTGGTTTATATGGACTGTGTACTTAGTGTGAACATGAGAATATAAGATAGCTATTGTAACTTGCGTTCTACTTATGAATCTGTAAAGGTATAGGTCTGGGTGCAGGAGTAATGTCATATAGTTTGTCTTTCCTAGTTTAATAAATGTTTTATTCTTTTGTTAGAAGTTCATCAGATGACTCCTGTGACTCTGTTCAGTAGCCGCACTCCACATTCCTAAATAAAAAATAAAAGTTAGGACCTATCAAGCTGAGCTCCACCCTGAGATCTGACTTGTCCAGTAGTAACATCAGCTGGGATGATAACACCATCCAGTCCAAGTTTCACTTTGGCCTGTGAGCAGAACACAGCTCACACAGTTTGGGTGCAGGTGTGTCCCAGCTTTCTATCCTTGTATATCTGTTCTCATGTCCCTATTCTAAATAAATGAACCCACAATGTATTTACCCAATTCCGTATCAGTGGCTGGTGCCTTTATATAATTATAAAAACACAACATGGTGATCAGCGGTGGCCAAACATTCTGGCAGCAAGATTCAATACAGGTATGACGTGGTGAACAGCCTTAGATCGAGCTACATGACATGAGATGACCCTCGAAGCTTTGGTCAGACCACAACAGAGACACAGCATCAGAGAGGGTTGAAATCGCAGTGTACTGAATGCTCAGGAAATCTTTGAAGACACATTGATGGGAAAGAGCTCAAGTAAAGAGCTGGGGAGCAGGCGGATCCCTCATGGTGAGATTACAGTACACGGTCAGTGAGTGGGACAGCGTGTATCGCCAGGATCAGCAGCGGGTTAGCTCAGTCAGGGAAGGCAAGTGACCAGGGTGTGGGCTGGATCGATAGTGAGTGAGGGAGAGTCAAACACACAAATACCATTATAAAAATCAGGCCAGAGAATTTAGTGATTATAACGGGCGGCTTCGAGATTGCTGAACAGCAAATTGAATAAAAAACAAAGACTCCATTACTCCGTGGTGTGTTCCTACCACAACCCATCTTCGTGGGCGGGGCTTCGGAAAAGCACACGAAAGGTGCTAAAGCGACACTCATCCCAGGTCCTGTAGGAGAAGGAAGATCAAAGGAATATTGTCAGAATGTCCACTAAATTCACCAGTTTGAACTGGGATGTAGCTGACCGACTATCTGAATTCAGAATGTTTAAACAGCACGCAGAGCTCTGGTTTCCTGATTCAGGTGTGACTGACCCAGACGAACAAGCCATAAAAATTCACCTCGCGATTGGGAATGAAGGTCTACACAGGCTGAACACATCAGGATTAAAAGCAGAAGAGCGAAAGGATCCCCAAAAGATACGGATGACAGTGGAAGACAGCTTCAGAATCAGGTTAAAATCCATATTCATCAATTAAAGTTCATGTCATTTCATCAGCCTACACGATCCATAGACCACTTCATCAGCCGATGTAGAGAAAAGGGTACGCACTGTGATTTCAACCACAGAGTTTGCAGACAGAGTTGTTGAGTTGGTGATTGCATCCACTCCCATGGAAACATTCCAGAAAGATCTGCTAGATAAGACCAACACCTTTGGCATTGAAGAGCTACTCAAGGATGGACATAAATACGAAGTGATCCTCGCAGGTCAACGAAGCTTACAGGTCCTCAGTACAACATCAATTGTTGACACACTCACTAGAACATCCAAATCTAGTGAGACGTGTGGAAGGTGTGGCCTTCTGCAGGCACCAAGGAAATGCCCAGCTTTCCACCAATCCTGCAAGGCTTGTGGCAGAAAGGGCCATTGACAGCGGCAGGGCACTAGAGCAAAAGCTGATGCAGCTACAAAGTGCCGTGCGCTGATCCAAACAGAACCTACACAGTGGGGAAAATTCAAGCAATAAGAATGACTATCCGCTATCCCATCAGGAACATATACATGTGGTGACAGACAAACCAGGAAATGGCGATGATGTGCACGGTGAGACGAGGAGCGGTGATCGATATTCCACCTCTCACACATATCCTGTCGTGGCTTGCCAATAAATTGTGGATTGTTGTCTTTAATGATCTCTCTGGCACATCAAATAAACTGAAAATGTCCCATAGGGGTGGGATGTTCTGGCCCCACCCACTGCCGGGATTGTCCGGTCCGGCCGAAAGCCAATGGATTTATGTCTGTCCCAGTCTCAGAAACTACCCCATCACCTCAGTTCATGACATAATATTGAAATATGCAGAAAGTTTCAACAATATTGGCAATTTCAAGGGAGCTGTAACATTACACCTGCAGGAGAATGCAAGTCTGTCAGACTCCTTGCATTAAAATAAATACAATCCAACTCTGCCACGCTATCTTGTGCCTTAACTGGCCAATAATTTCTCTGCCTGCCAGGTTCACTTGCTCTCTCTTCTAATTTTGGCTGTGCATCTCTGCTGAACCTCCTCTCGGGGTCCCATCCCCTGCCATGTTAGTTTAAAGCCTCCCCAATTGCATCAAGGGCAAAATGCCAATTGAAACCAGGGACAACATCCAAGAATGACAATCCCACAGATCACTGTGAGCAATTAAAGACACATCCAGACAAGGTTAAGACCACAAGATCTGGGCGTAACAGCAGATTACCTCTGCGCTTTAGAGACTCAAATATTCAACAGATCTATGCACTGATGTAATTGTCAAGAAATATGAAAATGATACCAGAAACCTCTTGTTCCCTGTCCTTCTCAAAGATCCATCCCTGCAGCGGGGGCCTGAAGAGTTATTGATGTGGGGCTTAATTTATCAGATTGTAGAATGATCTGGAACAGAAGGAAGCCATTTGGCCCATCGAGCCTGTGCTGTGCCTTTGAAAGATCTGTCCAATAAGTCCCACTCTCACCTCTGCTCTCACCTGCACAGCCCTGCAAAATGTCCCCTTCAAGTATTTATCCAGTTCCCCTTCTGAAAGTTCCTGTTGAATCTGCTTCCACCGCCCTTTCAGGCAGTGAGTCAATGGTCTCTCTCTGAGCTGCAAAATGCTAATATTCTGTGAAATATAAACTCTGCAGCAGATCAGAGACAATCATGATAACTCAGAATATTTGACAGTTTTACACACAGACTGCTTTACCTTCCTTCTTTCTTTCTGTTACCTTGCTCCCTTATTGAAGTTTCTAGCATGGTGAGAATGGACAGGAAGTGTGACACTGAACAGTCTGTCTATTCTAGGAGCTGCTGTGTTGTCTTCATGTGAAATTCTGACTTAAATCAGCAAAAGACAAAATTTCAGGGCATTGTTATCCGAGTCCTAACATTGGGATCGGCCTCATTCCCCAGTTTTTATCCCTGCTTCTCTATTCAGCCGATCGCTCCCCTGTCACTCGCTGACCTACACTGGCTCCCAGTCCAGCAATGACTCAATTTTCAAATTCTCATCATTGAGTTATTACCCCAGCATCCACCCAACTCTACACTCTGAATCTCTGTTACCTCCTCCAACCCTAAAACCCTCTGAGATCTCTTCTCTCCTCCAATTCTGCTGTCAGACAAGGAGTCAGTGTATATCAGTGAGCACAGGGGGGATGGGTGAATGGGACTTGGTGTGAGTTTGTACACTGGCTCACTGCTGAATCGGTTCCCAATCACAGCTCAATAAGAATGATCTTTTACAAAGACTATTAACAATAAATCTGTCCAAGCTGATGATGATATTACCTTGGAGAAGTGACAGGAGGAAGCAAGATTTCCCGATCATTGTCCACTCCAAGATATTTCATTAGCTTCTCACTCTCAAGCTCTGAAAGAGAAAGGAGTTAATAAGTCCCCACCTCTTGTCTGACAGCTGTCGAGAGATCAGAACTGCTTTTAGACAATGTCTTCACAGACTAATTTGAAACTCTGTGGGAAGATAGGTGCTCTGCAGAGAGTTACAAGGCTTTAAGAAAGTAAAACAGTGAAGGATTTGCATTTCTATAGCACCTTTCAGCACCTCAGGGCATCCCAAAACTCATGTTTCTGCACTTAACTCATCCTTGAGCTAGAAAGATGTTCTGTACAACAGAATTGAGCTTCACACCCAGATCTCAATAATCAGTAGAAATCTTTCAAAGGCATCGATGATTGGAATCTGTCTTTATAAAGTCACAACATCAACAAAGGACGGTGTTGGTCGTGGAAGTGAATTCCAATCGTTCTGTTACTTACCCAGGACCTGTCCGACTGCTCGCCTGGGGAGGAACTGCCCACACGCTCTGCTTGGGCTGAATGACCTCTTCCTGTGCTGCTCCCTCTGTGTATTTAATTAGAAAGGGTTGATGTGTCACTGTGAGACAAAATGAGGAAGTGGGTAATCAGTGAGAAGATCGAGAATGTTTTGTGCTCTCAGCAAAACGTTTACCGTGTGATGATCTGTCAGCTCATATTTGGGCAGCTGTAGTCATGAAGCTTCTCCATTGGCTCCGTGGGATTAGACTCCTCCCCCTCACCTTAGAGGCTTAAACTCAGGCGACAGAGTTCCCAATACAGGTCTCTGGCCGTATAATCCAGGTTGACAATCCCTGGTAGCATTACTGAGGGAGTGCTGCACTGTCAGGGGGTGAGTACCAAGGCAGTGCTGCACTGTTAGAGAATCAGTACTGAGGGAGTGCTGCACTGTCAGGGCATCATTAACAAGTGAGTGCTGCACTGTCAGAGTGTCAATACTGAGGGAGTGCTGTACTGTCTGGGGTCAGTATTGAGGGAGTGCTGAATTGTCGGAGAGTCAGTACTGAGGGAGTGATGCACTGTCGGAGAGTCAGTACTGAGGGAGTGCTGCACTGTCGGAGGGTAAGAATTGTGGGAGTGCTGCACTGTCAGAGGGTCAGTAATGAGGGAGTGCTTAACTGTCAGAGGGTCATTAATGGGGGAATGCTGCACTGTCAGAGTGTCATTAATGAGGGAGTGCTGCACTGTGAGAGAGTGAGTGATGAGGGAGTACTTTACTTTGGGAGGGTGAGTCCTGATGGAGTGCTGCACTGTGAGAGGGTCAGAACTGTCGGAGTGCTGCACTGTCTAAATGTCAGTAATGTGGGAGTGCTGTACTGTTAGAGGGTCAGTAATGAGGGAGTGCTGCACTGTCAGAGGGTCAGTACTGAGTGAGTTCCACACAGTTGGAGGGTCAGTATTGAAGTGGTGCCGGACTGTGGGAGGGTTTGTACTGAGGGAGTGCTGCACTGTGGGAGGTTGAGTACTGAGGGAGTGCTGCACTGTGGGAGGGTGAGTACTGAGGGAGTGTTGCACTGTGAGAGGGTGAGTACTGAGGGAGTGATGCACTGTGGGAGGGTGAGTACTGAGGGAGTGCTGCACTGTGGGAGGGTGTGTACTGAGGGAGTGCTGCACTGTGGGAGGGTGAGTACTGAGGGTGTGCTGCACTGTGGGAGGGTCAGTACTGAGGGAGTGCTGCACTGTGGGAGGGTGAGTGCTGAGGGAGTGCTGCACTGTGGGAGGGTGAGTACTGAGGGAGTGCTGCACTGTGGGAGGGGGAGTACTGAGGGAGTGCTGCACTGTGGGAGGGGGAGTACTGAGGGAGTGCTGCACTGTGGGAGGGTGAGTACTGAGGGAGTGCTGCACTGTGGGAGGGGGAGTACTGAGGGAGTGCTGCACTGTGGGAGGGTGAGTACTGAGGGAGTGCTGCACTGTGGGAGGGGGAGTACTGAGGGAGTGCAGCACTGTGGGAGGGTGAGTGCTGAGGGAGTGCTGCACTGTGGGAGGGTGAGTACTGAGGGAGTGCTGCACTGTGGGAGGGTGAGTACTGAGGGATTGCTGCACTGTCAGAGGGTCAGTAATGAGGGAATGCTGCACTGTCAGAGGGTCGGTAATGAGGGAGTGCTGCACTGTGGGAGGGTGAGTACTGAGGGAGTGCTGCACTGTGGGAGGGTGAGTACTGAGGGAGTGCTGTACTGTGGGAGGGTGAGTACTTTGGGAGTGTTGCACTCTGGGAGGGTCAGTACAGAGGGAGTGCTGCACTGTGGGAGAGTGAGTGATTAGGGAGTGCTGCACTTTTGGAGGGTGAGTCCTGATGGAATGATGCACTGTGAGAGGGTCAGAACTGTCGGAGTGCTGCACTGTCTAAACGTCAGTAATGTGGGCGTGCTACACTGTCAGAGGGTCATTAATGAGGGAGTGCTGCACTGTCAGAGGGTCAGTAATGAGGGGGTTCTCCACTGTCAGAGGGTCAGTACTGAGTGAGTTCCGCACAGTCGGATGGTCAGTATTGAGGGGGTGCCGGACTGTTGGTGGGTTAGTACTGAGGTAGAGCGGCGTGTGAGGAGATATCCTTTCATTGCAAAGTTTAACTGGAATTTATTTAAACAGAGATTCTTGTACTGTGTGTTATTGCATAAGAAAGGATTTGAGCCTAAAAATAATTTTCACCGATTTCAATGATTTAGCATTGAAACCTTCCTCTTTGGGCACCAGCGTTGATTTAAACAACTCGCACAGCACAGTGAGTGGGTAAGTACTGAGCGAGTGCTGCACTGTGGGAGGGTGTGTACTGAGGTAGTGCTGCACTGTCAGAGGGTCAGTACTGAGGTAGTGCTGCACTGTCAGAGGGTCAGTACTGAGGTAGTGCTGCACTGTCAGAGGGTCAGTACTGAGGGAGTGCTGCACTGTCAGAACTGCCATACTTCAGATGATGTTTGAAATTAGCAACATGCCTCGTGTAAAATTCTCTATCATCAGCTCAATATAAATAAATTAGCCCTGTACGTTTCACTTTACTGAGGGAATGCAGAGTTTGTGGATCTATCCTCTTCCAGCAATGTTTAAATAGAATTTATTTAAACAGAATTCTTGTACTGTGTTTTATTGCAAAAGAAAGAATTTGAGGAACTAAGCCTTGTTCCACATAGCCTAAAAATAATTTTCACAGATTTCAATGATTTAGCATTGAAACCTCCCTCTTTGGGCACCAGCCTTGATTGAAACAACTCACACAGCACAGTGGGAGGGAGAGTACTGAGGGAGTGCTGCACTGTGGGAGGGTGAGTACTGAGGGAGTGCTGCACTGTGGGAGGGTGAATACTGAGGGAGTGCTGCACTGTGGGAGGGTGAGTACTGAGGGAGTGCTGCACTGTGGGAGGATGAGTACTGAGGGAGTGCTGCACTGTGGGAGGGTGAGTACTGAGGGAGTGCTGCACTGTGGGAGGGTGAGTACTGTGGGAGTGCTGCACTGTGGGAGGGTGAGTACTTTGGGAGATCTGAAAGGGGGGTTGTTGTAGGGATGTTGGACGTTACAGTGAAATGGAGGCTTTAGGGGCTTGAGTCTGTTACAGAGAGAGTGGGTTTGTAGGGATGGGAGGAGTTTACAGTGAAAGGGAGGGTTGTAGGGACTGGTGAATGAAACATCGGCATGCCTGCTTCTTAATGTACGGAGAGAAACCTGGAACGAGAGATTCTCCTTCTTCTCCTCAGCAAGCTGAAATGTTTCCTTATACCTGGTGCTCCCCAATCCTGCTGTGTGGACACATCATAACCACGGCATTGTCTGGCTGTATGCAGCCAACATGGTCGAATAGGAATCAACAGAAATGTGATGCTGCTAAACTCTGTTCTCTGATTGGAATGTGCTTTCTGAATGCTGCACCTTTTTCATGCTGCGATAGATTGTAAGAAGCATTTGGGTTATGAATAAAATTACATTGATTAACACAAGTGATTAAAATGCTCAGCCTGTTCTGTAGATATTTATAGATTAAAATTCTTATTTTGCAGCCAGATTCTTGGCTCAAAGACCATAGCTTCATGTTGTCACCTTTTCTCCATCATATGAGTTCCTGTGCCTATCTTTAGAATAGAAATTTCCAATGTAAACATGTCACATTGTAGTTTCACACTCCTGCCAGTGGTGGTGCCATTCCAAAGCTGTCTTGCTGCACAGACACAGTGAGAAATATTCTCGACGTGTACATGATGTTGTTGTTACACAGACTTTAGGCAGAACCTTGGGTAGTGCCTAGAATGCACTTAGGACAGTGCAGACCACGCTCAGAACTGACAGTGCAGCGTTTCCTCAATCCTGACCCTCCGTCAGTGCAGCGCTCCCTCATTACTGTCCCTCTGACAGTGCAGCACTCCCTCATTACTGTCCCTCTGACAGTCTGCACTACCTCATTATTGACCATTTTCAAGTGCAGCACCCCGTCAGCATTGACCTTCTGACAGTGCAGCACTCCCTCATGGCTGACAATCTGACAGTGCAGCACTCCTTCAGTGCTGACCCTCCGACACTGTATTCCTCCCTCACTACTCACCCTCCCACAGTGCAGCACTCCCTCAGCACTCACCCTCCCACAGTGCAGCACTCCCTCAGCACTCACCCTCCCACTGTGCTGTGCGAGTTGTTTAAATCAAGACTGGTGCCCAAAGAGGAAGGTTTCAATGCTAAATCATTGAAATCGGTGAAAATTATTTTTAGGCTGAGGGAAACAAGACTTAGTTCCTCAAATCCTTTCTTTTGCATTACACACAGTACAATAATTCTGTTTAAATAAATTCTATTTAATAATTGCCATGAAAGGATATATCCTCACACTCCGCTCTACCTCAGTACCAACCCTACCACAGTCCGGCACCCCCTCAATATTGACCTTCCAACTGTGCGGAACTCACTCAGTACAGACCAGCCAACAGTTCAGCACTCCATGACTACTGACCCTCCGACAGTGCAGCACACCCTCATTACTGACCCTCTGATGGTTCAGCACTCCCACATTACTGACCCTCTGACAGTGCAGCACTCCTTCAGTACTGACCGTCCGACAATTGCAGCATTCCCTCACTCCTGACCCTCCGACAGTGCAGCACTCCCTCAGTACTGACCCTCTGATAGTGCAGCACTCCCTCAGTACTGACCCTCTGACAGTGCAGCACTCCCTCATAGATAAAAACAAAAAAACTGCGGATGCTGGAAATCCAAAACAAAAACAGAATTACCTGGAAAAACTCAGCAGGTCTGGCTGCATCAGCGGAGAGAAAAGAGTTGACGTTTCGAGTCCTCATGACACTTTGACAGAACTTGAGTTCGAGTCCAAGAAAGAGTTGAAATATAAGCTGGTTTAAGGTGTGAGGGGGGGAGGGGGAGAGAGAGAGAGAGAGAAGTGGAAGGGGGTGGGGGTTGGGGGTGGGGGGTGGTGTGGTTGCACAACCACGCCACCCCCCTCCACTTCTCTCTCTCACTCTCACTCTCTCCACCCCCACCCCACACCTTAAACCAGCTTATATTTCAACTCTTTCTTGGACTCGAACTCAAGTTCTGTCTAAGGGTCATGAGGACTCGAAACGTCAACTCATTTCTTCTCCGCCGATGCTGCCAGACCTGCTGAGTTTTTCCAGGTAATCCTGTTTTTGTTCAGCACTCCCTCAGTACTGACCCTCTTTCAGTGCAGCACTCCCTCAGTACTGACCCCCTGACAGTGCAGCACTCCCTCAGTACTGATCCCCTGACAGTGCAGCACTCCCTCAGTACTGACCCCCTGACAGTGCAGCACTCCCTCAGTACTGACCCTCTGACAGTGCAGCACTCCCTCAGTACTGACCCTCTGACAGTGCAGCACTCCCTCAGTACTGACCCCCTGACAGTGCAGCACTCCCTCAGTAATGAAACCAGGGATTGTCGACATGGAACATTCAGCCAGAGACCTGTATTGGGAACTCTATCGCCTGATTTTCAGCCTCTGAGTTAAGGGGGAGGAGACTAATCAGACGGAGCTAATGGAGAAGCTTCATGACTACAGCTGCCCAAATATGAGCTGACGGATCATCACACGGTAAACGTTTTGCTGAGAGCCTAAAACATTCTCGATCTTCTAACTGATCACCCACTTCCTCATTTTGATTCACAGCGACACATCAACCCTTTCTCATTAAATACACAGAGGGAGCAGCACAGGAAGAGTTCATTCAGCCCAAGCAGAGCGTGTGGGCAGTTCCTCCCAGGCGAGCAGTCGGACAGGTCCTGGGTAAGTAACGGAACGATTGGAATTCACTTCCACGACCAACACCGTCCTTTGTTGATGTTGTGACTTTATAAAGACAGATTCCAATGATTGATGCCTTTGAAAGTTTTCTACTGATTATTGAGATCTGGGTGTGAGGCTCAAGTCTGTTGTACAGAACATCTTTCTAGCTCAAGGGCTGAGGGAAGTGCAGAGACTTGAGCTTTGGTACATCCTGAGGTGGTGCAAGGTGCTATAGAAATGCAAACCCTACATAGTTTTTCTTTCTTAAAACATTGTAACTCTCTGCAGAGCACCTATCATCCCACAGAGAATTAAGTTATTCTGTGAAGACATTGTCTAAAAGCAGTTCTGATTTCTCGAGAGCTGTCGAACAAGAGGTGAGGACTCATTAACTCTTTTCTCTTTCACAGCTTGAGAATGAGAAGTGGATGGAATATCTGGGAGTGGACAATGATCGGGAAATCTTACTTCCTCCTGTCACTTCTCCAAGGTAATATCATCGTCAGCTCGGACAGATTGATGGTGAATAGTCTTTGTAAAAGAACATTCTTATTGAGCAGTGATTGGGAGCCGATTCAGCAGTGAGCCAGTGTACAAATTCACACCAAGTCCCATTCACCCATCACCCCTGTGCTGACTGATATACACTGACTCCCTGTCTGACAGCAGAATTGTAGGAGAGCAGAGACCTCAGAAGGTTGTAGGAGCCGGAGGAGGTTGCAGAGATAGGGAGGGGGGAGGGTTGATGATGGGGTAAGAAATCAGTGATGAGAATTTGAAATTTGAGTCATTGCTGGACTGGGAGCCAAGGTAGGTCAGCGAGTGAAGGGGAGCGATCGGCTGAATAGAGTAGCAGGGATAAAAACTGGGGGATGACGTCTATCCCGATGTTAGGACTCGGATAACAATGCCCTGAAATTTTGTGTCTTTTGCTGATTTTAGTCAGAATTTCTCATGAAGACAACATAGCAGCTCCTAGAATAGACAGGCTGTTCAGTGTCACACTTCCTGTCCATTCTCACCATGCTAGAAACTTCGATAAGGGAGAAAGATAACTGATAGAGGCAAAGCTGTCTGTGTGTAAAACTGTCAAATATTCTGAGTTATCATGATTGTCTCTGATCTGCTGCAGAGTTTATATTTCACAGAATCTTAGCACTTTGCAGCTCAGAGAGAGACCATTGACTCACTGCCTGAAAGGGCAGTGGAAGCAGATTCAACAGGAACTTTCAGAAGGGGAACTGGATAAATACTTGAAGGGGACATTTTGCAGGGCTGTGGAGGAGAGAGCAGAGGTGAGAGTGGGACTTATTGGACAGATCTTTCAAAGTCCCAGCACAGGCTCGATGGGCCAAATGGCTTCCTTCTGTTCCGGATCATTCTACAATCTGATAAATTAAGCCCCACATCAATAACTCTTAAGGCTCCCGCCGCAGGGATGGATCTTTGAGAAGGAAAGGGAACAAAAGGTTTCTGGTATCATTTTCATATTTCTTGACAATGACATAAGTGTATAGATCTGTTGAATATTTAAATCTCTAAAGCATAGAGGTAATCTGCTGTTACGCCCAGATCTTGTGGTGTTAACCTTGTCTGGATGTGTCTTTAATTGCTCACATTGATCTGTGGGATTGTCATTCTTGGATGTTGTCCCTGGTTTAATTTGCATTTTGCCCTTGATGCAATTGGGGAGGCTTTAAACTAACATGGCAGGGGATGGGATCCTGAGAGGAGGTTCAGCAGAGGGAGATGCACAGCCAAAATTAGAAGAGAGAGCAAGTGAACCTGGCAGGCAGAGAAATTATTGGCCAGTTAAGGCACAAGATAGCGTGGCAGAGTTGGAGTGTATTTATTTTAATGTAAGGAGTCTGACAGATTTGCATTCTCCTGCAGGTGTAATGTTGCAGCTCCTTGAAACTGCCAATATTGTTGAAACTTACTGCATATTTCAATGTTATGTCATGAACTGAGGTGATGGGGTAGTTTCTGATATTGGGACAGACCTAAATCCATTGCCTTTCAGCCGGACCGGACAATCCCGGCAGTGGGTGGGGCCAGAACATCCCACCCCTATGGAACATTTTCAGTTTATTTGATGTGCCAGAGAGATCATTAAAGACAACAATCCACAATTTATTGGCAATTGACAGAAGCCACTTGGAACAAATGCTGTGGCTCCCTCCTCATCTGACCCCAGACACTCTCCTTCCCATGTTGCTGCCCCCTGGATCGCCACGTGCATTCAGCCTTCCTTCCACGCCCTGTCTCTCCAATGCTCAGCCGTGTCAATGCAACACCAGGATTCACATGGCCGGAGTAATGAGTCACCAACCTGTGGTGTCTCCTAGGATCTTCTGGCTTCTCGCAAGCCTATTTTGCTTTAGGCCTGTGTCCTGCTGCTTTCTCCCTTTATGTTTGAAGCCTTCTTCTGCTCCTCACTCTTAACTTCACTTAACAGGGCCTTTTCCAGATTTGACCAGAAGGTCTTCTTGGGCCCTTTCTCCTGTTCCACTCGATGGTTTTGGCTTCTTCTTTACTTTGGGACTGACTATCTGTCCCGCTCCTTTGCTGCTTCTCCTGGCAACTCCTTTCAACAGAACTGAAAGTACTTTTCTGTTTTTCTCTGTCTCTGTGGGTCATTCCCTCTGGATCACTGTTGCTAGGCAACAGAACAGTTTCTTCTACCTTCTGTTTGATTTGACTTTCTTTCAAGAATCATAAAAACTCATTAGATCGGTGACTTCATTTAAAGTGAAACCAAAACTCAAGTACCCCCTTTTCTAAACAACCAAATACAGAAATACAAACTAAACTTGAACTTACAGATATACCTTATGCCTAACGCAAAAAAATACACATAGAAATTCCTTAAGCCAACCCCAGTTCCTAAAAATCACATGACACACTTCCCCTCGACTGATGCCATGCTGCTATCCCTGAAAGGCATATTACAACAGTATTATCACTTGGCAGGTGAGGTGTGCCAGGCAGACCAAGTCCACAAGAGAAACTTGGTCACACGATCATAATGATTTTTGATTTTTTTATTTATTATGAGATGTGTGCACTGAATTCAGAAGCCACAAGTCCACCAACACCTTTAGAGATTTAAAAAAATAAATTAAAATATTTGCCATCAAAATAAAAGATTTCAAGCACATACATAATACTACAATGACTGTTATAATAACTCCTAAAATTCCTAATTAACCTGAGTCCCAGTTACACTCCCTTTAAGGCAACAGACCAAAAATAGATGTTAGATTTAGAACAAACTCAGCAAGTTAACCCAATGCCCTGGACAGTGGAATTCCAAATGGAATTTCCTCAACTTCAGTTCTGTTGGAGAGCAGGTTTGTGCACAAACAGGGTCCAGAGGAACATGAACCAGTGTAGAATGACTTTGTCAACTCCTGTGTCCAGGATTCTCTTCCATCCATTGTGAAACCTAGGGGAGTTCCTTGTGTGTCCTGTAGATGGTCCACACTGCAGCCACTGTGCCCCAGTGATGGAGGGGGTGGATATCGAGTCTAGTGAATCAACAAAACATCCAAAGTTAAATATTGATATTTCTCTCCCCAGTTGGACTGTCACAAGAGTGGAAAGGTGACACTCCACGAGAGGTGACAGCGCAGGAAGGTTCGTGTGTACAGATTCCATTTCATTACAGTTATCCAGCACATTTAGTAGGGAGAGCACGTGTCGGAATCTGGTATGTGAAATGGTACACATGGAATACATGGTCAGGAGGGACCATAGCCTTTCACTCTAAGGATCACAATCACGAGTTACCACGGTTCCACAATCGGACCCGGCTGTCTGGAGACCTGAAAGATGGCGACTGTTCCCTGATTATAAACAACATCAGACGGGAAGATGCAGGACCTTATTTTTTCAAAATAGAATTTGACAGCTGGAATAGTTACAGCTACTATCCTGTAACCCAGCTTCACGTTTCTGGTAAGTGCTGTGTTATAATTACTCAACAATTCACATCCAACACTCAATGGGAAATAATAGTGTTTGATTTGCTTGTTTTTTGGCCGTGTTAACCAGCGTCACTATTTTTAATGATTTGTCTATTTCTGCTCCCAGATCCATGAGCTTATTGTGTGTGATTGAATCCACATCATATCTGTAACGTAAACCGAGCTGAGGGGTGATGACACCTCCCCCCTGAGTGAAGTGTCTCCTCTCCACTACACCTTCCACCCTTCACACTGTCCGTGTAAACCCCTGTCCCATCTCCAGCCTCTCTTTCCCCTCCAAAGTCCTTCAACGTGTTTCCATCTCCCGAATCCGTTCCCATCTTTCCCGGAACTCCATGTTTGAATCCCTCCAATCAGGTTCCCACCCCAGCCACTGTACTGAAACAGCTCTTATCAAGGTCACAAATGGCATCCTGTGTGACTGTGACAAAGGTAAACTTTCCCTCCTCCTCCTTCTCGATCTGTCTGCAGCCTTTGACACGCTCCACCACACCATCCTCCTCCAACACCTCTCCACTGTCGTCCAGCTGGGTGGGACTGCTCTCCCCTGGCTCCATTCTTATCCATCTCATCGTAGCCAGAGAATCACTTGCAATGGCTTTGCAGCATCACCTGAACAGTGTTAGTTTTCACCTGTCCACTGAGGATCCCCAGCTCTACCTCACCACCACCTCTCTCGACTCCTCCACTGCTGCTAAATTATCAGGCTGCTTATCCGACATCCAGTACTGGATGGGCAGAAATTTCCTCCAATTAAATATTGGAAAGACTGAAGCCATTGTCTTCATTCCCCACTCCAAACTCTGTTCCCTCACTACCAACTCCATTCCTCTCCCTGGCAGCTCTCTGAGATTGAAGCCAATCTGTTCACAGCTTTGTTGTCCCATTTGATCCTGAGATGAGCTTCCGGCCTCATATCTGCGCCCTCACTAACACCGTCTATTTCCACCTCCGTAACATCGCACGACTTCACCCTGTCTCAGCTCATCTGCTGCTGAAACCCTCATCCACACCTTCATTACCTCCAGACTCGACTGTTCCAACACACGCTCTACACTCCATAAACCTGAGGCCATCCAAAACTGCTGACCAGGTCCTTACTCACACCAAGTCCCATTCCCTTATCACCCGCTCTGCTCGATGACCGAAACTGGCTCCTGGTCAAGCAAAGTCTCAATGTCACAATTTTTCAATATTCTTCCTCCCCATTTCAGTTAACTTCACCTCTTCCTTCATCCACGGCATCCCTCCCTATCTCAGGAGCCTCCTGCAGTCCCTACAACCCTCCTTATCTCAGGAGCCTCCTCCAGTCGACTACAACCCTCCCTATCTCATGAGCCTCCTCCAGTCCCTACAACCCTCCCTATCTCTGCAATCTCCTCCAGACTCAATTCCCCTCCCTATCTCTGTAACCTCCTCCATCCCTCCACAATCCTCCTTATCTCTGTAACCTCCTCCAGCCCCTAGAAAATTCCCTATCTGTGTAACCTCCTCATGCCCCAAAAACTCCCCCATCTCAATAAACTCCTCCAGTCCCTACAAACTTCCCTACCTCTGAAACCTCCACCAGCCTCACCAACCCTCCCTACCTATGCAAACCATCCAGCCCGTACATATCTCCCCATTCCTGTAAACTCCCCCTGCCCCTGGAACCCTCTCTGCCCCTGCATCCTCCTCCAGTCCCCGCACCCTCCCTATCTCCATAACCTCCTCCAGCCCCTACAACCCTCCCTATCTCTATAACCTCCTCCAACCCCTACACGCCTCCCTAACTCTATAACCTCCTCCAACCCCTACACCCCTCCCTAACTCTATAACCTCCTCCAGCCCCTACAACCCTCCCATTCTCTATAACCTCCTCCAACCCCTACACCCCTCCCTAACTCTATAACCTCCTCCAACCCCTACAACCCTCCCTATCTCTATCACCTCCTCCAGCCCCTACAACCCTCCCATTCTCTATAACCTCCTCCAACCCCTACACCCCTCCCTAACTCTATAACCTCCTCCAACCCCTACAACCCTCCCTATGTCTATCACCTCCTCCAGGCCCTACAAGCCTCCCTATCTCTATAACGTCCTCCAACCCCTACAACCCTCCCTATCTTTATAACCTCCTCCAACCCTACAACCCTCCCTAACTCTATAACCTCCTCCAACCCCTACAACCCTCCCTATGTCTATCACCTCCTCCAGGCCCTACAAGCCTCCCTATCTCTATAACCTCCTCCAACCCCTACAACCCTCCCTATCTTTATACCCTCCTCCAACCCTACAACCCTCCCTATCTCTATAACCTCCTCCAACCCCTACAACCCTCCCTATCTCTATAACCTCCTCCAACCCCTACAACCCTCCCTATCTCTATAACCTCCTCCAACCCCTACAACTCTCCCTATCTCTGTAACCTCCTCCAACCCATCAAAACCCTCCCTATCTCTATAACCTCCTCCAGCCCCTACAACCCTCAGAGATCTCTGCACTCCTCCAATTCCGGCCTCTTGAGCTTCCCCCGATTCCCATCGCTCCACTATTGGTGGCCGTGCCTTCAGCTGCCTGGGGCCCCGAGCTCTGGAATTAACTCCCTAAACCTCTCCCTCTATCTCAATCTCTCTATCTCACTCTCTCTCTCTCACTCTCTCTCTCCCTCTCTCTCTTTCTCTCTCGCTATCCTTTTTATCACTCTTTTAAAATTCTTCATAACACAACCACATAAGGAGGTAAGAATGTAGGAACATAAGAAATAGGAACAGGAGCAGGCCATTCGGCCCCTCGAGCCTGCTCTCGCTGATCTGGTTGTGGCCTTAACTCCATTTTCCTGCCTGTCCCCCAAACCCTTGACTCCCTTGTCGATCAAAAACCCTGCCTCACTCAGCCTTGAGTCTATTCAATGGCCCAGCCTCCACTGCTCTCTGGGGAAGAGAATTCCACAGGGCAGCCCCCCTCTGAGAGAGGAAATACCTCCTCATCTCAGTCTTAAATGGGAGAGCCCTCATTCCCAAACTGTGCTCCCTGGTTCTAGATTCCCCCACGAGGGGGAAACATCCTCCCAGCATCCACCCTGTCAAGCCCCCTCGGAATCGGATATGTTTCAATAAGGTCACCCCTCATTCTTCTAAACTCCAATGGATACAGGCCCAACCTGCTCAACATTTCCTCACAGGACAAACCCTTTAATCCCAGGAATCAGCCCAGTGAAGCTTCTCTGAACTGCCTGTACACAATGATCCTGTTACAATCTGACCAACACCCTGTGCAGCTGATGCAAGACTTCCCTCCTTTTATACTCCATCCCTTTGCAATAAAGGCCAACATTCCACTTGCCTTCCTCATTCCGTGGTGTTCCTGAATGCTGACTTTCTGTGATTCATGTACAAGGACACCCAGATCCCTCTGTACTGCATTCTGCAGCCTCTCTCCATTTAAATAATATTCTGTTTTTCTATTCTTCCTGCCAAAATAATTTGTTGCCATTCTCCTCAGTATTGACCATCCCCCCAATTCAGCCTCATATGTAAATTTTGAGTCTTGTGGATCCACAAACTATCCAGAGTTAAATATTGATATTTCCCTCCCCAGCTGAACCCTCACAAGAGTGGAAAGGTGACACTCCACGAGAGGTGACAGCGCAGGAAGGTTCGTGTGTACAGATTCCATGTCATTACAGTTATCCATCGTGTCTGGAAAACCAACCACGAGGTGGAGTCTGGTTTAATAATGAGGAATGGAGAACATCGTCTATTGCTTTTCACTCCAAGGATCACAGTCACGAGTTACCACGGTTCCACCATCGGACCCGGCTGTCTGGAGACCTGAAAGATGGCGACTGTTCCCTGATTATAAACAACATCAGACGGGAAGATGCAGGACCTTATTATTTCAGAATAGAATTTGACAGCAGTAATAGTTACAGCTACTATCCTGTAACCCAGCTTCACGTTTCTGGTAAGTGCTGTGTTATAATTACTCAACAATTCACATTCAACACTCAATGGGAAATAACACAACCTGTGACGTTTACATATTAACACAAAACACAGCTTATTATAACACGCTGTCTGATTCTCAATAACATGGTGATAGCTTCCAGTTCAGTCCTAAAGCAACCTCTAATACTCACTTTAATATCAATGATTAAATATATTGACTGTGTCCATCAATGTTATCAGGTTATCCACTCCCATCGATCTCTCTAA
>NW_024470660.1:0-15000 GCF_017639515.1 Carcharodon carcharias | reverse complement strand
TGCACATGTCTACAAACTAGTATTATCATAACTTTTTAACAAATTCCCAAACTAATCTCCTCTAAGACAACCCTTAGTCTTTAAGCAGACACAAGGCAAAGCATTTTCATCTCACAAATTCCAAACGAGGTTCCTTTCACTTTGGTTCCTTTGCAGACAGGTGTAGGCTTACAGCTGCTTTGATGTTACAAGCCTCTGCTCTGCACACACAAAACTGCTCAAGTTATACCCAGCACTTCTCTTTGAATGTAAATTCTCATTGTATCAGCAGGACCTTTCATAGCATCAATTTTATTAGTAATATAAACGTTGATTGGTTTAAATTTAACTCCCAGACATTGAATGCTCTATTTAAGAATGCAAGTTGCCTTTTTACCTCCCTATTTACATCTCAAAATTACCTTATATCAAAGCACCCAGACTGGCTGGCTTTAATCCAATTAAAACACACACAGACACATCCACAGACTAAACCTGTATTTTAACAAAAATAATTTCCAATAACATGATATTCATTAATCACATCATGACAGTCTCTCTCTCTATCCCTACCTCCCTTTCTCTCTCTCTCTCTCTCTCTCTCTCATCCTGTCGCTGATTACTAGGTTCATGTTAATGAGGTGACAGCGATAGGGAGGTTTGTAGGGGCTGGAGGAGGTTACAAAGAAAGGGAGGGTTGTAGGGGCTGGAGGAGTTTACAGAGATAGGGAGGGTTGTAGGGACTGGAGGAGATTACAGAGATAGGGAGGGTTGTAGGGGCTGGAGGAGGTTACAGAGATAGGGAGGGTTGTAGGGGCTGGAGGAGGTTACAAAGAAAGGGAATGCTGTAGGGGCTGGAGGTGTTTACAGAGATAGGGAATGCTGTACGGCCTGGAGGAATTTTAAAATTAATATGTTGCTAACCAGGAGCCAATGCTGGTCAGCGAGCACCAGAGATGATAGGTGTGTGGGACTCAGTGCGAGTTAAGTCACGGGCAGCAGAGGTTCGGATGACCTCAAGTTTACGGAGGGTAGTACGTGGGAGAACAGTCAGGGATTTGTGGGAATAGCTGCATCTGGGGGCAATACTGGATTGGATGAGGGTTTCAGCAGTAGATGAGATGAGATGAGACGGGGTCAGGGTGAAGCTGGGCAATAGTGCGGAGGTGGCAAAAGGGAGTGCAACACTGTTGGAGGGTCAGTAATGAGGGAGTGCTGCACTGTCAGAGGGTAAGTATTGAGGGAGTGCTGCACTGATGGAGGGTCAGTATAGAGGGAGTGCTGCACTGTCAGAGGGTCAGGGCTAAGGGAGTGCTGCACTGTTGGAGGGTCAGTATTGAGTGATTGCTGCACTGTCAGAGAGTCAGTGCTACGGGATTGCCGCACTGTTGGCGGTTCAGTACTGAGGGTGCACTGCTCTGTCGGAGGGTCAGTTCCGAGGGATTGCTGCACTGTCAGGGGCAGTGCTAAGGAAGTGCTGCACTTTTGGGGGGTCAGTACTGAGGGAGTGCTGCACTTTCAGAGGGTCAGTGCTAAGGGTGTGCTGCACTATTGGAGGGTCAGTACTGAGGTAGTGCGAGACTGACAGAGGGTCAGTAATGAGGAAGTGTGAGACTGACAGAGGGTCACTATTGAGGATGTGCTGCACAGTCGGGAGGGTCAGTACTGAGGGAGTGCTGCACTGTTGGAGGGTTAGTACTGAGGGAGTGCTGCACTGTCGGAGGGTCAGTACTGAGGGAGTGCTGCACTGTCGGAGGGTCAGTACTGAGGGAGTGCTGCACTGTTGGAGGGTCAGTACTGAGGGAGTGCTGCACTGTCAGGGGGTCAGTACTGAGGTAGTGCGAGACTGACAGAGGGTCAGTAATGAGGGAGTGTGAGACTGACAGAGGGTCAGTAATGAGGGAGTGTGAGACTGACAGAGGGTCAGTAATGAGGGAGTGCTGCACAGTCGGGGGGGTCAGTACTGAGGGAGTGCTGCACTGTCAGAGGGTCAGTACTGAGGGTGTGCTGCACTGCCATAGGTGGTTTCTTTCAGATGACATGAGAGAGAGGGTTAAACCCACTGAGACACGACTGACACTAACGAGGCTGCACAATAATTTAACCCTATCAGTGCCAGTAAATGATGTGAGGATATCTTCTGTTTCCCTCTCTCTCTAGGGTATACAGAACGTGCTGATTACTGAGCCCCGGAACACAACCAGAGACACAACTAGTGAGGAGGAGACCCCAGCTCCCCGGGGTCTCTCTGAAGGTGCAGTGGGAGGCGATGCTGGACATTGGCACACCGACAATCCCGACGCTCTTCTCTACGCCAGTCCCCAAGTTTTGAGGGTGTCCAGTGGTGATGGGTCTGTCCACAGGGAAGAGGAGACGGAATACGCACAGATCAAGATCGAGCATAACTGAATGAGAAATGGGGAGTGGGGGTGAGGAGTTGTGGGGGTGGGGGTAGGGATTGAGATTCCTGGGAGCAGGAAACAACCCACTGGGGGAGAGGGGGAGAGAGGGAGGAAGGGATGGAATTGGGCTACGGTTGGTGTGGTTTGGAATGAAATGCTTCTCCAGAGAGGACTGGATGCTGAGCCATTGGGACAGAGATTCACTGTCTCTGTCTCTCTCTCTCTCTCTCACTCTCTGTCTCTGTCTTTCTTTCTGTGTCTGTCTCTCATTCTCTATCTCCAGCTCCTCCTTTAAGATGCCCGTTAATAACTGACTTTGTTGACTCAGCTGTTGGTCTTCTGTCCCTAATATCTCCTCATGTGCCTCAGAGTCAGGTGAAGATGTGACTAACAATCCCCGAATGAGCCTTGGGACATTTTGCTACATTGAAGGTGCTATATAAATGCAAGTTGTTGTAGTAAATTTTATCTGCTTCGATTAAGAATGAACCACAAAGGCTCCATCAACAGGGCATGTGTGCAGGAGATCACAATAAATACCTTGAGCTGTGAGATTTTTAAATCTTTCATCGAATGTGGCTGTTACTGGTGATGTCAGCATTAATGCCCATCTATAATTGCTCTTGAGCCGGTGGTGGTGAGCTGCCTTCTTGACCCGCTGCAGTCCATGTGGTGTTGGTACACCAACAGTGCTGTTAGAGAGGGAGTTCCAGGAGTTGACCCAGCGACAGTGAAGGAACAGTGATATATTTCCAAGTCAGGATGGTGAGTGACTTGGAGGGCAACTTCCAGGTGGTAGTGTTCCCATGTGTCTGCTGCCCTTGTCCTTCTAGATGGTAGAGGTCGCAGGTTTGGAAGGTGCTGTGAAGGAGCCTTGCTGAGTTGCTGCAGTGCATCTTGTAGATGGTACACACACTGCTGCCACTGTGTGTTCATGCTGGAGGGAGTGAATGTTCAATGTGGTGGATAGGGTGTAGATCAATCGGGCTTCTTTGTCCAGGATGGTGTCGAGCTTCTTGATTCTGAGCTTTGTGCAGAAGTGATTGAAAGAGACAGTCCCATTCGTTGGTGTAAGGTTACAGTGGGCTCTGTGTCTGTGCTACACTGACTCTCTGCTATATGATAACCACAGTGTGATATTGTGTTATTGCAGGAGAAAGACAGCGACGCAGGAGAGAGTTTCAGGGACCAGAGACATTGCATTGACACCCAGCCCACTCTCAGTGAAGCACCAGGTACAGGAACTATTTACACTCACTCCAAAGCTTCAATATCAGTGTGTAGACAACACATGTCCCAGATTCCCAGCCCAGTTACCCACTGATTTGTACCTGTGGAGTCAGCAATGGTTCAGTATCGTGCTGTCTCTCTGTTATGACACAGCAACTGGTAAAGGCTGTTGTTTAAAATCACAGAGTGAAACTTTAAACAACTGTCATAACCTATATTTCCCAGTGGAATGTTTGAGATGCAGCTCTAAATTCAGGAATAAGACCACCAGTTCTCGAGATGGGTTTATATCAAACTACATGAGACATTTATTAATTTACACAAGTTAAACATATGCACATGTCTACAAGCTAGTACTATCATAACTTTATAACAAATTCTCAAACTAATCTCCTCTAAGACAACCCTAGACTTTAAGCAGATTCCAGGCAATGTATTTTGACCTCACAAATTCCAAATGAGCTTCCTTTCACTTTGGTTCCTTTACAGACAGGTGTATGCTTACAGCTGCTTTGATGTTACAAGCCTCTGCTCTGCACAAACAAAACCGCTCAAGTTATACCCAGCACTTCTCTTTGAATGTAAATTCTCATTGAATCATCAGGACCTTTGAACTCCATCTCTTCTAACAATAAATCCCCTTTCATAGTATCAATTTTATTAGTAATATAAACATTGATTGGTTTAAGAATTCCCTCCCAGGCTTTGAATGCTCCTTTTAAAAATGCAATTTGCCTCTTTGTTTACATTTCAAAACTACTATACATCAAAGTACCCAGACCGGCTGACTTTAATCCAATTAAAACACACACAAACACACCCACAGACTAAAACTCTGTTTAAAAAGACAATTTCAAATTACAATACATACATAAATAGATTCATAACCCTTCCTCTCTCTTTCTCTCTCTCTCTCTCTTTCTGATCATGTCTCTGATTACAAGATTCATGTTATTGAGCCTCACACCAGGCACCTGAGTGCAGAATCTAAGCGAGCACTCGCCAGAGCCATTTCAGAGGGATTGCGAGACTGACAGAGGGTCAGTACTGAGGAAGACCTGTACTGTCGGAGGGTCAGTACTGAGGGAGTGCTGCACTGTCGGAGGGTCAGTACTGAGGGAGAGCTGCACTGTCGGAGGGTCAGTACTGAGGGAGAGCTGCACTAACAGAGTGTCAGTACTGAGGGAGTGCTGCACTGCCAAAGGTGGTATCTTTCATATGACATGAGAGAGAGGGTTAAACCCACTGAGACATAACTGACACTAACGAGGCTGCACAATAATTTAACCCTATCAGTGCCAGTAAATGATGTGAGGATGTCTTCTGTTTCCATTTCTCTCTAGAGTAAACAGAACGTGCTGATTACTGAGCCCCAGAGCACAACCAGAGACATAACTAGAGACGGGGAGACCCCAGCTCCCCAGGATCACTCTGAAGGTGCAGTGGAAGGCGATGCTGGACATGGGAACCCTGACAATCCCGATAACCTTCTCTACGCCAATCCCCAAGTCTTCAGGGAGCCCAGTGGTGATGGGACTGTCCACAGGGAAGAGGAGACGGAATACGCACAGATCAGATTCAAGCGAAACTGAGTGTGAAACGGGAAGAGGGTGTGAGGATGTGGGGGCAGGGATTAAGATTCCTGGGAACACGAGACAACCCACTGGGGGACAGGGCGAGAGAGGGAGGAAGGGATTGAATGGGTCTGTGGTTGGTGTGGTTTGGAATGAAATGTTTCCCCAGTGACGACTTGATGCTGAGTAATTGGGGACAGAGATTCAGTGTCTCCATCTCTCCCAGTCTGTCTCTCTATCTCTCTCTCCTTCTCTGTCTGTCCCTCTCTCTCTCTCTCTCTCTCTGTCTCTCTATCTCTCTTTCCTTCTCTGTCTGTCCCCCTCTCTCTCTCTCTCTGTCTCTCTCTCTCTCTCCTCCTTTAACATGGTCTTTATTAACTGGCTTTGTTAACTCAGCTTTTTGTCACCTGTCCCTAATATCTCATTATGTGTCTCAGAGATGGATTTATATGTGGTTAACAATCCCCTGAAGAGTTTTGGGACAGTTTTCTACTTTAAATGTGCTATATTATTGCAAGTTGTTGTAGTAACTTTGATCTGCCTCGATTTGGAATGGAAACACGGCCGAATAGTAATTAGCAGAAATGTGACATCACTGAACTTTGTTAACATTTCAGAATGTGCTTTCTGAATTCTGCAACTTGTTTATTCTGTGATAGATTACAAGAAGCTTTTGCATTTTCTATAATATTACATTTATTGTCACAAGGGATTGAAATGTCCAGACAAATCTGTACAGATATATTTTTATGAAACATCTTATTTTGGGATAACCTTCCTGCTCCAATCTGTTAATTCATGTCATTACATTTCCCCCCCAAATTATGTAAATTCCTGTGTCCACATTTATCATGAAAATTTCCCATGTAAACATGTCACACTGTACTTACACTCTCCTGCCAGTGTTGGTGCTGTTGGCACACCAAATTCTTTCTCAGAGACTGCAGCACATCTCCCAGTTGTCTTTACAATATTATTAAGATAAAGGGAATGGGGACAATCTTCACACTGTGGTTACGATGTTGTAAAGACAGAGAGCTGGTGAAACCTCCCCCCCTCCACAGAGTTGAGGGCAGGGTCAGTTCTGGCTGTGAGACCCCCAAACTAATCCCACGCCCCCTGTTCATTTCCCCATCCCTGCTCTAACTTAGCGCTTTTACACATGAAGGGCGGGGCCCACAGGAAAGTTTGGAAGGGCTGCCCATCGCAGCTGGAACAAGGATCCTGGCGGGTCTCCCAGGATAGAATGGCGGAGTGGGGGAGGGGGAGCAGTGGGGTCAATATCCACACCCTCCCCAACACCCCCATCACTGTCACTACCAAGAGGGAACATCAGTCTCGAGACAGAGGCCAGAGTGTGACCAACTGACACAAACTGAGACTGAAACCAGCATCAACCAGTGCCCCAGCAAATAAGGTCAGAGTAGGGGAAATGGGGAAAAGACAGAAAGGTTCTTAATCTGAATGCAAGCAAGAGAGAATCTAACCATCTCCCCTTGACATTCAATGGCAGCACCATCACTGAATCCCCGAATATCAACAGCCTGGGGGTTACCAAAGGCCAGAGAATGAACTGGACCAGCCACATAAACATTGTGGCTACAAGAGCAGCTCAGAGGCTGGGAATCCTGCGGTGAGTAACTCACCTCCTGATCCCTCAAATCCTGTCCATCATCGACATAGTACAAGGCAGGAGTGTGAATGGAATACTCTCCACTTGCCTGGATGAGTGCAGCTCCAACAACACTCAAGAAGCTCGACACCACCCTGGACAAAGCAGCCCCGATTGATTGTCTCCCCCTCAACCACAGCAACACTCACTCCCTCCATCGTCAATGCACAGTGGCAGCAGTGTGTCCCATCTACAATATGAACTTCAGCAACTCAGCAAGGTTCCTTCAACAGCACCTTCCAAATCCATGACCTCTACCATTGAGAAGGATAAGGGCAGCAGACAGAGGGGAATACCACCACCTGGAAGTTCGCCTCCAATCCACACATCATCCTGATTTTGAAATATATCGCCATTCATTCACAGCCACTGGATCAAAATCTTGGACTTCCTTCTCTAACAGCATTGTGAGTGTACCTACACCACATGGAGTGCAGAGGTTCAGGAAGGCAGCTCACCACCACCTTCTCAAGGTAATTAGGGATATACCATAAATGCTGGCCTAGCCAGTGATGCCCACTTCCCATGGAAGAATGAATATATAAAACATAAATTTGGAACAAAATGAATGAAGTCATAGCACAAATAGAGATTAATGGGTACGATAAGATGGACACTGCAGAGAGTTGGTTGCAAGGTGACCATGGTTGGAAATTGAAAATTGAAGGATATTTGGACTTTTTGAAAGGATAGGAAAAATGAAAAGGAGATGGGGTAGCTCTGTTAATAAAAGATGAGACCTGTAAAGTAGTGAGAAATAATTTTGGCTCAGATGTCAAGATTTACAGTCAGTTTGGCTGAATATAAGGAATTGCAAGGGAAACAAATCTCTGATGGGTTGGTTTATACTCCCCCCTGAATGTAGTTACACTGCAGGGATAGATTATAAATAAATACATGAGGAGGTCTGTGAGAAAGACACCACATTAATCATGGGAGTTTTCAATCGTCATATAGGTTAGACAAATCAGATTAGCAAATGTAGCTTTCAGCGAGATTATACAGATTGTATTGAGGATGGTATTTTAGAACAATCCAACATGGAACAACCAGGGAAGAGGCTGTTTTAGACCTGGCAATGTTTAATGAACAAGACTAATTAACATCTCATTGTAAAGGACCCTCAAGAGAAGTGTAATCATACTGTGTTGAAATTAAATGTTCAATTTAGAAACTTGGGGTCTGAAACTAGTGTCATAAACTTAACTAAAGGCAATTACAAGGGTTAAAAGCAAAGTCGGCCCAAGTAGAGTGGGACAGCAGGTTAAAGGGGGGGTGGTAGGTGAAGAGTAACAGACGTCTAAAGAGATCTTTCTTAAATGCCCATGAAGATATATTCCAGTAAGAAAGAAAGAATCTATAAGAAGGATGGAGCATCGGCGGCTAACTCAGGAAGGTAAGGACGCTATCCAATTGTGAGATAAAGCCAGCAATGTTGGGATGCTTAGTGATAGGCTGGAGATTGGGAAAATTCGAGAAACCAGAAAAGTGAGGGAAGAAATATGAGGAGGCAGAAATGATAATATGAGAGTAAACTAGCAAGAACCATAAACAATGACAGTGAGATGTTGTACATTAAGATAAGAGAGAAGCTACAGTAATAATGGGACACATAGAAAATCAGACTGGGGAATTAATAATGGGAAACAAGGAAATGACAGAGACTTTCAACAAGAATTTTGTGTCTGTGTTCACAGTAAAAATCTCTAAAACCATCCCAATAGCAGGAGAAAGTCAAGGTGCAACAAGGATGGAGGAACATAAAACAATCACTATCACCAGAGAAAAAGTATTAAGAAAACTAATGAGACAAATGCTGACAAGTCCCATGGAGCAGACCGCCTGAAAGTGAGGGTCTGAAAGGAAATGGCTGCAGAGACGGTGGATGCATTGGTTGTAATCTTCCAGAATTCCTTAGATTATGGGAAGGTGACAGAGGATTGGAAAAACATACATGAAACACCTCTGTTCAACAAAGGGGGGAGGCAGAAAGCAAGAAACTACAGGTCCGTTAGTCTAACATCTGTCATTGGGAAAATAACAGAATTCATTATGAAGGAGGGAGCAGCGGGACATTTAGACAACCATAATTCAATCAGACAGAGTCAACATGGGTTTGTGAAAGGGATATCATGTTTGAAAAAATTATTAGATTTCCTCGAGGATGTAACAAGTGGATTGGATAAAGGGGAACATGTAGATGTGGTGTATTTGGGATTATGACACAACCAATGGTAAAGGCTGAGTTGTTCAAATCCCAGAGGGAAAATTGAAACACCTGTCATAACCCAATTTTGCTGTTTGCAATTTCGAGATGAAGACTTTGAATTCAGTAGGAATAAGATTACCGAGGCTTGTGGGTTTTTTATATAAAACTAAATAAACCATTTATTAACTTAACAACAAATTTAACACATACACATTGGCTACAAATAACTACTATAATAACTTTTTAACAAATCCCACAATTAATCAGCCCTACATAAATCTTTACTAAGGCAACAATGAACCATTGACATAACATAGACACCAGGCAAAGCACATTTGACATTAGGAATTCTGAATCAGGTTCCTTTGCAAGTTGATTGGAGGCTACAGGCTGGTTAGGTCTGAAATGCTCCTGCCTCACACACACAAACTCCTTCCTTTATATAGCTAGCTTTCCCTTTGAATGTAAATTTTCCATTGTATCACTCGGTCTCCTGAAATCCAGCTCTTCGAACAATAAAACTCCCTTTCATAGCACCAATTTCATTAGTAAGTTCAAGAAAAAACACATCTTTTGGATCCTTCTAACTAGGTGCAAGATTTTACCCCCAGTCTTGAATGGTTATTCAACAATTGCAAATGAACACTTTACTGTTCTCCTCAAAATTCACCCAATTAACATCTCAAAACTACTAAACATCAAAGCAAACAGACCAGCTGGCTTTAATCTAATTTAGACACACACAGACACACACCTATACATGGACCACCACTAGACTTCTGTTTTAAATAATAATTTCCAAGCACATTTTACACACAAATATCTCTTCATGATATTACATTTCCAAAAGGCATTCTATAAGGTGCCACATCAAAGGATCCTGCACAGGGTGAAATTGGATGGTGTTGGGGGGGATATATTAATTTGGATAGAGGACTGGCGAACTGACAGGAAACAGAGAGCCAGGATAAATGGGTGATTTTTCAACTTGGTAAACTGTAACTAGTGGAGAGCCACAGGGATCAGTGCTGAAGCCTCAACTATTCACAATCTACATTAGTGACTTGGATGAAGAGACTGACTGTACTGTAGACAGATTTTCTGACTGTATGGTGAAGATAGGTAGGACATATATAAGCTGTGCAGGAAAGCAAGTTGTGAGGACACAAAGAGGCTGCAGAGGGAGATAAATAGTTTCAGTGAGGGTCAAAAAAATGAGCGGATGGAATATAAGGAATGAAAACGTCAGGGTGTCCAGCTGATCCTACTTGTTCTGTTCTTATATCCTTATACAGACACAGGGTTTGCTGACAGTGCACAGCAAAGTGCTGTTCTCTCACTTTGTTCCAACTTCCTCATTTTGACTCACAGAGACACATCAGCCTTTTCTAATTAAATAGCAGATGGATCAGCACAGGAAGAGGTCATTCAGCCCAAGCAGAGCGTGTGGACAGTTCCTCCCCAGGCGAGCAGTCGGACAGGTCCTGGGTAAGTAACAGAACGATTGGAATTCACTTCCATGACCAGCGCTGTCCTTTGTTGATGTTGTGACTTTATAAAGACAGATTCCAATAATTGATGCCTTTGAAAGATTTCTATTGATTATTGAGATCTAGGTGTGAGGCTCAAGTTGTACAGAACATCTTTCTAGATCAAGGGATGAGGGAAGTGCAGGGTCATGAGCTTTGGGACATACTGAGGTGGTGAAAGGTGCTACAGAAATGCAAACCCTACATAGTTTTTCTTTCTTAAAGCCTAGTAACTATCATCCCACTGAGGATCAAGTAAGTCTGCGATGACATTGTCTAAAATCAGTTCTGATCTCTCGAGAGCTGTCGGACAAGAGGTGAGGTCTCATTAACTCCTTTCTCTTTCACAGCTCGAGAGTGAGAAGCTGATGGAATATCTGGGAGTGGACTATGATCGAGAAATCTTACTTCCTCTTGTCACTTCTCCAAGGTAATATCATCGTCAGCTCGGACAGATTTATGGTTAACAGTCTTGGTAACAGATCATTCTTATTGAGCTGTGATTGGGAATCGATTCAGCAGTGAGCCAGTGTACAAACTCACACCAGGTCCCATTCACACATCACCCCCGTGCTCACTGAAATACACTGACTCCCTGTCTGACAGCAGAATTGGAGGAGAGCCGACATCTCAGAGGGTTGTAGGGGCTGGAGGAGGTTACAGAGTTAGGTAGGGTTGTAACAGCTAGAGCAGGATCTTAAACTTCAGGTGATGTTGGGTGTTGGTCAGTGAGAGACGGGGAGTACTGGGTTGAGCAGAAAATCAGGGATAAAACTGGGCGATGAACTATATATCCAGTTGCAAGGATTCTGATAGCAATAACCTGAAATTTGTGTCTTTTGCTGATTTTAGACAGAATTTCCCATGAAGACAACATAGCAGCTCCTAGAATAGACAGACTGTTCAGCATCACACTTCCTCTCCATTCTCACCATGCTAGAAACTTTGATAAGGGAGCAAGATAACTGAAAGAGAGAAGGGAGGCAAAGCTGTCCGTGTGAAAACTGTCAAATATTCTGAGTTCTCATGAGCATCTCTGATGTGCTGCAGAGTTTAAATTTCACAGAATCTGAGCACTTTGCAGCTCAGAGAGAGACCATTGATTCACTGCCTGAAAGGGCGGTGGAAGCAGATTCAACAGGAAATTTCAGAAGGGGAACTGGATAAATACTTGAAGGGGAAATTTTGCAGGGCTGTGGAGGAGAGAGCAGAGCTGAGCGTGGGAATAATTAGACAGATATTTCAAGGCCTCAACTATTCACAATCTACATTAGTGACTTGGATGAAGAGACTGACTGTACTGTAGACAGATTTTCTGACTGTGTGGTGAAGATAGTTAGGAAATATATGAGCTGGGCAGGAAAGCAAGTTGTGAGGAGGACACAAAGAGACTGCAGGGCGAGATAAATAGTTTCAGTGAGGGGACAAAAAAATGAGTGGTTGGCATATAAGGAATGAAAATGTCAGGGTGTCCAGCTGATCCTACTTGTTCTGTTCTTATATCCTTATACAGACACAGGGTTTACTGACAGTGCACAGCAAAGTGCTGTTCTCTCACTTTGATCCCACTTCCTCATTTTGACTCACAGTGACACATTCACCCTTTCTCATTAAATACACAGAGGGAGCAGCACAGGAAGAGGGCATTCAGCCCAAGCAGAGCGTGTGGGCAGTTCCTCCCCAGGCGAGCTGTCGGACAGGTCCTGGGTAACTAACAGAACGATTGGAATTCACTTCCACAACCAACACCGTCCTTTGTTGATGTTGTGACTTTATAAAGACAGATTCCAATGATTGATACCTTTGAAAAATTTCTACTGATTATTGAGATCTGGGTGTGAAGCTCAAGACTGTTGTACAGAACATCTTTCTAGCTCAAGGGATGAGGGAAGTGCAGAGACATGAGCTTTGGGACATCCTGAGGTGGTGAAAGCGGCTATAGAAATGCAAATCCTTCATTGTTCTTCTTACTTAAAGCCTAGTAACTCTCTGCAGAGCACCTAACATCCCACAGAGAATTAAATTAGTCAGTGAAGACATTGTCTAAAAGCAGTTCTGATCTCTCGAGAGCTGTCGGAAAAGAGGTGAAGTCTCATTAACTCCATTCTCTTTCAGAACTTCAGAGTTAGAAGCTGATGGAATATCTGTGAGTGGACAATGATCGGGAAATCTTACTTCTTCCTGTCACTTCTCCAAGGTAATATCATCGTCAGCTCGGACAGTTTTAAGGGGTTATAGTCTTTGTAAAAGAGCATTCTTATTGAGCTGCGATTGGGAACCAATTCAGCAGTGAGCCAGTGTACAAACTCACACCAAGTCCCATTCACCCATCACCCCTCTGCTCACTGATATACACTGACTCCCTGTCTGCCAGCAGAATTGGAGGAGAGCCGAGATCTCATAGGGTTGTAGGGGCTGGAGGAAGTTACAGGGTTAGGCAGAATTTTAGCAGCTTGAGCAGAATCTTAAACTTCAGGTGATGTCGGGTGTTGGTCAGTGAGAGATGGGGAGTGATGGTTTGAGCAGAAAATCAGGGATAAAAACTGGGGGAGAAATCTATCCAGGTGCTATGATCCTGATAGCTATAATCTGAAATTTGTGTCTTTTGCTGATTTTAGACAGAATTTCCCATGAAGACAACACAGCAGCTCCTGGAATAGACAGACTGTTCAGCATCACACTTCCTTTCCATTCTCACCATGCTAGAAACTTTGATAAGGAAGCAAGATAACTGAAAGAGAGAAGTGAGGCAAAGCTGTCTTTGTGTAAAGGTGTCAAATATTCTGAGTTATCATGAGTGTCTCTGATCTGCTGCACAGTTTAAATTTCACAGAATCTGAGCACTTTGCAGCTCAGAGATAGACCATTGACTCACTGCCTGAAAGGGCGGTGGAAGCAGATTCAACAGGAACTTTCAGAGGGGGAACTGGATAAATACTTGAAGGGAAATTTGCAGGGCTGTGTGATAGATGCTGGAGAGGAATTGGGAAAGAGCGAGGACATGCACGATGGGTCAAATGAGCTCCTCCTGTGCTCTATCATTCAACAATCAGACAATTCAAGACGCTTATCAACAAATCTTCAGAATCCTGCTGAATCACAGATGTTTCAGAAGGACAGGGAACAAGAGGTTTCTGGTATCAGCGTTTCATGTGGGGCCCAGTTCAGTTTGAACAAATAAACAACACCATCTTTGAAAGTCATGAACCCACCACAGCGGCACCTCCGACACATGCAGAGCTCAGGCTAGAGGTGCTTTGTTAGTGTGTTTCACAGTGTCTGCTGGAGTAGGGTCAGTGCTGAGCTTGGGGACAAGTCAGTCTACAATGTTGCATCAGAATCAAAAATACAACAATATGGGGTTTGGATCAGAAATAATCCATTAGACAATGAGGATCCAAAGAGATTCCTTAGACAATAAGGATCCAAAGAGATTCCTTATTCCATTGGTTGTCTAATTGGGGTTCATGGTTTTCCAAGGGGTCCTCGGCAGAATCAAATTATCGAGCAAGAGAGAGGAAAACACCAGAGAGAACGGGAAAGGTGGGATAAATGGAAAACTGTTCACTCTGTTTACACTAATGGGAGTTAGTCTCAGTAATGGAGACCATGAAACTATCATCGATTGTCATACACACCCATCTGGTTCACTAATGGCCTTTAGGGAATGAAATCTGCTGTCTATATCTGGTCTGGCCTACATGTGACTCCAGACTGATGGGAATGTGGTTCACTCTTCAACAGCCCTCTGAAATGTCCGAGCAATCCCCTCCGTTCGAGGGACATTAGAGATGGGCAGCAAATGCTGGCCTTGTCAGCGAAGCCCATATCCCATGAATGAATAAATTTAAAAAAGACTTATTACTTGGAAGGTACAAGTCCAGGTTGTTACGCTCCTTGAGCAGACTCTTTCAGCAATGACCCTACTCCAGCAGACACTGTGAAACACACTAACAAAGCACCTCTAGCCTGAGCTCTGCATGTGTCGGAGGTGCCGCTGTGTTGGGGTCATGACTTTCAAAGATGATGTTGTTTATTTGTTCAAACTGGGCCCCACATAAAACACTGACACCAGAAACCTCTTGTTCCCTGTCCTTCTGAAATATCCATGATTTCAGCAGGATTCTGAAGAGATGCTGATGGAGGGACAGACACCCAATTTTTTGGGGTAATTTAAAGTCAGGAACCAATAATGTTTTGTTTCAAGTAGACGAGGTTTGCGATTTAAGATGCTTGCGAATAGAATAAAGCTTCAAGATTCCATGGCTATTAAACAAACAAAAATAAACTTTACTGCACCACGTCAGAAAGATAAAATAATTCACAATATCCACCTTATACTCTCACATTCTGTGAAGAGAATAACTAGAGGCCGAGTGATTGGAGATTCTTTAAACATTGAAGA